>NC_133378.1:605856-645313 GCF_049309525.1 Garra rufa | reverse complement strand
TGAAGCGTTTATAGAGCAATTTATTGTGTATTGCTGTACACCCACATGAACTGTGTTCATGTTCATGTTAATTCACAGTACATAAACTATATATGAATACTTTTTTAGCTTAATATTAATTAACATTAATAATGTGTATGTGTCTGTGTGTTGATTTTAAAGTCTAACCCTTTCAATTCTGTAAACTTAAAATCCAAACTAGCAGAGGGTTACTGTGAATGCATGTGCCAACTGGGCACCGTCTTCCTTATTGATTCTTAGTTATGTAGCGCTTAAGAGTGATGTCTTATAACAGGAGGAGTCACCAGCAAAGCAATATCCACACAAAAATTGTACAGATAGGTAACAATGACATTTAAGCAGAAGTGGGGGACGTAAAGCAAGCAATAATAACATTTTGTTATCATCATGAATCATGTTCTTATCATCATCATCAGAGTATAGGGAAAATTTTGCATATTGGTTCACAGTTGGCATTATCTGAAGTCCTTGCATTGATTGCATTTAATTAAATCAACATTATATTTGGTCAGTCTGATCTTGAGGCCTTAGAGATGTTAAATTGTGAAGATCTTGAGTTTTCATTGAGTTGTTATAACTTAGCCATAAAATGTCTGATCTGCCACACAATTCACAGGTTTGGTAAGAGTCCTGGCCTGAAGACACCTAAAGACCAATATTCAGATATTATCATAGCGCCACTTGTTGGCAGCAGGATATATCATATCTTTCACTAACTCAAACATACCAAGGTCAATCTGCACCAAACTTCATATGTTTGATAATAGTGATGGCCTGAACACATCTACATGCCAATAATTAGTTACAGGCATAGCGCCACCATCTTTCAGCGGCAAGTTTGGCACATTTAAATGACTTATGACAGATTTTTTCTATATTTACTGTATTAAAAGCATACTGCCCACCGTTTGCTGATTTCCTGAAGCCACCGATATGCGGTGAGCCCGGGTGCGAGGGCCCGTTCATCGCTGCTCGCAGCTTTAATTAGGGCCCGAGCACTACAGTGCGAGGACCCTATTGGAATTGCTCCGTTTATTATTAGGGCCCGAGCACTGCAGTGCGAGGACCCTATTGGAATTGCTCCGTTTATTAGGGCCCGAGCCCAAAAGGGCGAAGGCCCTATTGTTCTTCTAAGGATTCTTATTAGGGCCCGAGCCCAAAAGGGCGAAGGCCCTATTGTTTTTCTAAGGATTATTATTATTAGGGCCCGAGCCCAAAAGGGCGAAGGCCCTATTGTTCTTCTAAGGGTTCTTATTTTTTTTTTTTTTTTTTATTTTTTTAAACCTTCTGGGCACTTTTGGGGGCCTTAACATACTCAAAAACTCTTGAAAATTTGCACACACGTCGGAATCTGCGGCCATCAGGACGCCACAGAGGCTGGGACCCGGGCGTTGTTCAGGGCCTCTACAGCGCCCCCTGGAACACAGTTTGAAAACTTGATGTACTGCGCACACATACTTGCACGTATTGATATGAAACTCGGTACACATATAGATCTCACTGAGCCAAACAACTTTTGTACTCTATGTCATGGGCTGAACGCAACAGGAAGTGAGATATTTAGGGCTGTTTAAAAAGCGCATGCTCTGGAATTTAACGTACTCCTCCCAGGGTTTCCATAGGATTGTCACCAAACTCGGTCAGCATGATCTCAAGACATTGGGGACGCTAAATTGCGAGGGGATTTTTGATATCTCGAACGGTTTGGCCGTGGCAAGGCGACAAAGTTATGGCGAGAAATGAGAAACAGGAAGTGTCTAATTACTGTTGCACACATTGCTTGATTCTTATGAAACTTCACCAGTTTGTTCGTTGTAAGATGCCGATTCCATAAATGTGACTATTATGAGTCAAAGTTATAGCGCCACCAACTGGCAGCAGGAAGCGTGTCATTTTCAAAATCCTTTGAAATCAGCCTCTTAATTTTACTTGATTTTCTTCAAACTTCATCAAAATAATGTCAAAACACGGCCGATGAGAATATGTAAAGGGGTCGATGATAAATCAAATGCTGTTGCCATGGCAACGTGTCAAACTTTAAAATTTGATTCCTGTCTTTTCGAGGCAGATAACATGCTTAGAATTTCATGAAACTCAACACACACGTCAATATTAATGATAGTTAGACACTGGCAAAAGGTCATAAATGGGCGTGGAGCAGGCACTCTATAGCGCCATCTTTTGACAAAAGTTGGGGGGTTAGTTTTTCCTACAGTCACCAAACTCTGTACATATATTGTTCTCATCAATCTGGACAACTTTCTAAATCAAACTCATTAGCTAAGACCAACAGGAAGCCGGCTATTTTGATTTGAATGTGGATTTTTGGAAAAATCAGGCTGTAAACAAATTCACACTCCTTCTAAGAAAAATAAGGTATTCACACCAAACTTTTTTAACATGAAGAGAAGATTCTGAAGATGTTAAATTGCGAGCTAATTTGGGATATCTTGAACGGTGTTGACGTGGTGATTTTTTAAAGATGTAGTAAAAAACATAACCGTAATTTTTTTATATCTTTAAAGTGCAGCATCCAAACTCTTTACAACTTTTTTCACACAGAGATCTTATCATTCTGAGCAAGTGGTGTAAATATCAATTTTATACAAGCTTCTATGAATTAAAGAAAATTAAAAAAAGAAATTAGAAACCTGCTGTCACTCTGCCTGTGCCTGTCTGTGTTCAGTCACCATTGAGTCACTGAAGAGTGACTGAAGGGGGGAGGGGTGTAAGGGAGAGAGACCAGTGGAACATGCTGTTTTGCTTAAGACCATCTTTGAGGAAGATGCACATTGCTGTAGCGTAATCGACATAAATATGTCTGATATTTTGAGAAAATATAAAGGGTCATTAAATCTTTCATTGTTTGTATTTTGCAGTTGTTGTTTTTTATTTATTTTTACTGAACTGTACCATGAACTTGTCCTATTCAGTCACATAGCAAAAGATTAAGAAAAATACAACTTTTAAGCATGAGTGAATAATCTTCATTGTAGACAATATTTTCATAGTGTTATTTATTGAATATAAAATTATAATAATTAAAAATTTCAAGACAAACTTTGACAACAAAACAAACTTTGCTGTTATCTGTTCAAAACATCCGAAAACCATCATTTTAAGATCAGTTATATATATATCGCCCCATTAAAACACTCAACTTGATTTTTAAAGATATTTTGAAAGAATTAAGCGTTTATAGAGCACTTTGTGTATTGCTGTACACCCACATGAACTGTGTTCATGTTAATTCACAGTACATAAACTAATTTACCTTTAAACAATATATGAATACTTTTTTTTAGCTTAATATTAATTAACATTAATAAATGCTATTTAATTATTGTTCATGTTAACTAATATAGTTAATGTTAACAAATGAAACTGGATGGCAACATTTTATATATTGTGTGTATGTGTCTCTGTGTTGATTTTAAAGTGTAACCCTTTCAATTCAGTAAACTTAAAATCCAAACTAGCAGAGGGTTACTGTGAATGCATTTGCCAACTGGGCACCGTCTTCCTTATTGATTCTTAGTTATGTAGCGCTTAAGAGTGATGTCTTATAACAGGAGTCACCAGCAAAGCAATATCCACATACAAATTGTACAGATAGGTAACGATTTAAGCAGAAGTGGTGAATGTAATGCAAGCAATAATAACATTTTGTTATCATCATGAATTACATGTTCTTACCATCATCATCAGAATATAGGGAAAATGTTCACATTTGGTTCACAGTTGGCATTATCTGAAGTCCTTGCAGGGGATTAGGTTTATAGCAAACTCCTCCTAGACATTTAATGAAATCAACATTATATTTGGTCAGTCTGATCTAGAGGCCTTAGAGATGTTAAATTGTGAAGATCTTGAGTTTCAGTAAAGGGCGTGTCCGTGGCGGCCTGACAAAGTTTGATGTTTTGCCATGGACATAGGTGTAATAACTCAGCCATAAAATGTCTGATCTGCCTCAAACTTCAGAGGTTTGGTAAGAGTCCTGGCCTGAAGACACCTAAAGGCCAATATTCAGATATTATCATAGCGCCACCTGTTGACACCAGGATATATCATATCTTTCACTAACTCAAACATACCAAGGTCAATCTGCACCAAACTTCATATGTTTGATAATAGTGCTGGCCTGAACACATCTACATGCCATTTATAGGCATAGCGCCACCAGCTGCCAATGGGAAGTTTGGCACATTTAAATGACTTATGACATATTTCTCATATATTTACTGTATTAAAAGCATACTGCCCACCGTTTGCTGTTTTCCTAAAGCCACCGGTCGGCGGTGAGCCCGGGTGCGAGGGCCCGTTCATCGCTGCTTGCAGCTTTAATTATTATTATTTTTTTTTTTTTTCAATGTTTTGGGGGATTTCGGGGGCCTTAACATACACGAAAACTCTTGAAACTTTGCACACACATTGGAACCTGCGGCCATCAGGGCCGGACAGACTTTGACATGGGGGGGTCACCTGGGGGGGGCATGGCACAGCGTTAAAAATTGCGACTTTTGAAGGGCTCTGGAGCGCACAACGGTTGACCTACAGTCACCAAAATTCATACACATATAGACCTCATCGGGCCGAACAAATTTCACACTCATAGTCCGTGCTTCACCAAACAGGAAGTCGGCTATTCAGGGATGTCTAAAAAGTGCATGCAATGGAATTTGAAATACTCCTACTAGGCCTTTCCACCGATGGCCACCAAACTCGGTCAGCATGATCTCAAGACATTGGGGACGCAAAATTGCCAGGGGATTTTTGATATCTCGAACGGTTTGACCGTGACGGGGCGACAAATTTATGGCGAGAAATGAGAAACAGGAAGTGCCTAATAACTTTGACATACTTTGTCTGATTTTGACCAAACTTCAGCAGTTTGTTCATCGTCTGATGCCGATCACAGAGATGGGACTATTATGAGTCAAAGTTATAGCGCCACCAACTGGCAGCAGAAAGCGTGACGTTTTTGAAACGCTTTAAACTCAGCCTCTTAATTTTACTCAATTTGCTTCAAACTTCATCCCAATAATGTCAAAACACGACCGATAAGAATCTGTGAAGGGTGTTATCCATAACTTTTATCATGTTGCCATAGCAACGTGTTAAACTTTAACTTTAGTTTTTTGTGTTTTTGAGCCACTGAAAATGCTTAGAATTTCATGAAACTCAACACACACATCTGTATTAATGACAGTTAAACACTGATAAAAGCCCATAAATGGGCGTGGAGCAGGCGCTCCATAGCGCCACCTTTTGACAAAAGTTGGGGGGTTACTTTGTCCTACAGTCACCAAACTCGGTACATATATTGGACTCATCAAGCCGGACAACTTTCTAATTTACACCCATTAGCTACGACCAACAGGAAGTCAGCTATTTTTATTTAAATATGGATTTTTGGAAAAATCAAGCTGTGGAATTTGAAATACTCCTCCTAGACCTTTCCACCGATGGCCACCAAACTCGGTCAGCATGATCTCAAGATATTGGGAATGCAAAATTGCCAGGGGATTTTTGGTATCTCGAACGGTTTGGCCTTGGCAGGGCGACAAATTATGGCGAGAAATGAGAAACAGGAAATGTCTAATAATTTTGACACACTTTATCTGATTTTGACCAAACTTAAGCAGTTTGTTCGTCGTATGATACCGATCACAGAGATGTTACTATTATGAGTCAAAGTTATAGCGCCACCAACTGGCAGCAGGAAGTGTGTTGCTTGCAAAACGCTTTTAAATCAACCTCTTAATTTTACTCAATTTGCTTCAAACTTCATCAGAATAATATCAAAACACGGCCGATGAGAATCTGTGAAGGGGTCCTTGATACATCAAATGCTGTTGCCATGGCAACATGTCAAACTTTAACATTTGTTTCCTGTGTTTTTAAATATAGCTGTGAATAAATTCATATCACTCATAGCAGAATCAGACAGTTCACACCAAACTTTGTCAACATGATGCCAAGATACTGAAGATGTTAAATTGTGAACGGCTTTGGGACATCTTGAACGGTGTTGATGTGGTGATTTATGAAAGTAACAATAAAAAAGATGAAGAGTTATTTTCATATATCTTTAAATTGCATTATTCTAACTCATCAAAACTTTTTACATATAAAGAACAAGAAATTCTTAGGAAATACGTGTAGTTTCAAAATGTTATCATGCTCAGAGGCCCCAAAAACATTAAAAGTGTCACATAAATTTGTCAGATTAAAGCTCTAATACCAGGGATGAACACTAGAGGTCCTCATAAGATAAGGAATCGTTTGACCTCTAATGCTATTTAGCTCATTCTCAGTGTATAAGAATGAAAATAATCCATAGAATCAGTTGATATAGACTGTACTGTCAGTGTACTTTTACATAATTATTTTGTATAGGTGCTTAAAGAGCATTAAAATCTTTTTTTAATCTTTTAAGGAAAAATTATATGATTTATATACATATATACAATCTCACTGATAGAATAAAAAATCTTATAAGTATGACACTATACTGCTCAGTTCACTTAATTAGAATGAGAAACAAATACATCAACTAAGTTAATATGTATTTATTTTTAATATATTTGTTTATAATTATTTCACAGATGCTTATAGATGATTAAAATAATATTTAAAAATGGATGTAGATCATAAAACATGGTAACTATTTAAAATAGGGTCTCTTTTGTTAACATTGGTTAATGAACTAACACACGAACGAACAACGAACAATATATTTGTACTCGATTTTCTTCAAACTTCATCAGAATGATGTAAAAACACGGCCGATGAGAGTCTGTAAAGGCGTCCCTGATGCATCAAATGCTGTTGCCATGGCAAATAAATAAAAATACAAAATACATTCAAATATTTGTTTCCTGTGTTTTTGAGGCAGATAGCGTGCCTAGAATTTTATTTTCCATTTTCAATTTTCAATGATTTATTATATATTTAAAGTGCAGCATCCTAACTCTTTGAAACTTTTTTCATACAAATAACTATTCATTCTGATTAAACACAGTTCATTTCATAATTATACAAAACTCCACGAATGAAAGAAAATTAAAAAACAAATCTGATCTCACTCTGCTCTGCACTCTATGTGTGTGTTTGTGTGGTAAGTGGCTGAGTGTAAGGAGGTGGGATGGGTGGTAAGAGAAAGAGTCAGACAGGAGGAGAGACAGTTAGGGTTAGTCCAAAGGGTTATTGTGAATGCATGTGCCAACTGGGCACCGTTTTCCTGATGCTATCGTGATGGCAACTGCCAGACGGCGAGGGCCCGGTCAACGCTGCTTGCAGCTTTAATTTTTTTTTTTTTTTTATTTATTTATTTATTTATTTTTTCAACCGTTGGGGCACTTTTGGGGGCCTTAACATACTCAAAAACTCTTGAAAATTTGCACACACGTCGGAATCTGCCGTCGTCCGGACGCCACAGAGGCTGGGACCCGGGCGTGGTTCAGGGCCTCTACAGCGCCCCCTGGAACACAGTTTGAAAACTTGATGTACTGCGCACACATACTTGCGCGTATTGATATGAAACTCGGTACACATATAGAACTCATCGAGCTGAACAACTTTTGTACTCTATGTCATGGGCTCCACGCAACAGGAAGTGAGATATTTAGGGCTGTTTAAAAAGCGCATGCTCTGGAATTTAACGTACTCCTCCCAGGAATTCCATGGGATTGTCACCAAACTCGGTCAGCATGATCTCAAGACATTGGGGACGCTAAATTGCGAGGAGATTTTTGATATCTCGAACGGTTTGGCCGTGGCAAGGCGACAAAGTTATGGCGAGAAATGAGAAACAGGAAGTGTCTAATAACTGTTGCACACATTGCCTGATTCTGATGGAACTTCACCAGTTTGTTCCGTGTATGATGCCGATTCCATAAATGTGACTATTATGAGTCAAAGTTATAGCGCCACCAACTGGCAGCAGGAAACGTGTCATTTTCAAAATGCTTTGAAATCAGCCTCTTAATTTTACTCGATTTTCTTTAAACTTCATCAAAATCATGTCAAAACACGGCCGATAAAGAATATGTAAAGGGGTCGATGATAAATCAAATGCTGTTGCCATGGCAACGTGTCAAACTTTAAAATTACATTCCTGTCTTTTCGAGGCAGATAACATGCTTAGAATTTCATGAAACTCAACACACACATCAATATTAATTATAGTTAGACACTGGCAAAAGGTCATAAATGGGCGTGGAGCAGGCACTCTATAGCGCCATCTTTTGACAAAAGTTGGGGGGTTAGTTTTTCCTACAGTCACCAAACTCTGTACTTATATTGCTCTCATCAATCTGGACAACTTTCTAAATCAAACTCATTAGCTAAGACCAACAGAAAGCCGGCTATTTTGATTTGAAGGTGGATTTTTTGAAAAATCAGGCTGTAAACAAATTCACACTACTCCTAAGAACAACCAGCTGTTCACACCAAACTTTTTTAACATGAAGAGAAGATTCTGAAGATGTTAAATTGCGAGCGGATTTTGGATATCTCGAACGGTGTTGACGTGGTGATTTTTTAAAGATGTAGTAAAAAACATAACCCTAATTTTTTATATCTTTAAAGTGCAGCATCCAAACTCTTTAAAACTTTTTTCACACAGAGATCTAATCATTCTGAGCAAGTGCTGGAAATATAAATTTTATACAAGCTTCAATGAATTAAAGAAAATTAAAAAAATAACTCAGAAACCTGCTGTCACTCTGGTGAATGTCTCTACAGTATGTGTGTGCGTTCAGTCAGGCACAGAGAAGCTCATTATTGCAGGGGGGAGGGGTGAGAGGCAGAGAGGGTGACAGAGTAGAGAGCCATCCTACAGACCATCTTTGAACAAAAAATGCACATACTGTATGTATTGTAATTACATAAATATGTCTGATCTTTGAGAGTCTGATATTTTGAGAAAATATAAAGGGTCACTAAGTCTTTCATTGTTCGTATTTTGCAGTTGTTGTTTTTTATTTATTTTTTACTTAACTGTACCATGAACTTGTCCTATTCAGTCACATAGCAAAAGATTTAAAAATACAACTTTTTAGCATGATCAATTTATCTTCATTGATAGACAATATTTACATAGTGTTATTTATTGAATATAAAATAATAATAATAAAAAATTAAGACAGACTTTGACAACAAAACAAACGTTACTGTTATCTCTTCAAAACATCTGAAAACCATAATTTTATATATATATATATATATATACAGTAGTCAACATTCGAAGTGGATCAAAAAAGTTCATCAAAATTTGTCCTAGGATAAGAACGGGTATTCTTTTTGGTTTTAGGACAAATTTGATGAAAGGTTTTGATCCACTTCGAATGTTGACTACTGTATATATATCACCCCGTTAAAATACTCAACTTGATTTTTAAAGATATTTTGAAAGAATGAAGCGTTTATAGAGCACTTTATTGTGTATTGCTGTACACCCACATAAACTGTGTTCATGTTCATGTTAATTCACAGTACATAAACTTTATATGAATACTTTTTTTAGCTTAATATTAATTAACATTAATAAATGCTATTTATTTATTGGTCATGTTAACTAATATAGTTAATTTTAACAAATGAAACTGGATGGCAACATTTTATATTTTGTGTGTATGTGTCTGTGTGTTGATTTTAAAGTGTAACCCTTTCAATTCTGTAAACTTAAAATCAAAACTAGCAGATGGTTACTGTGAATGCATGTGCCAACTGGGCACCGTCTTCCTTATTGATTCTTAGTTATGTAGCACTTAAGAGTGATGTCTTATAACAGGAGTCACCAGCAAAGCAATATCCACACAAAAATTGTACAGATAGGTAACAATGACATTTAAGCAGAAGTGGTGGACGTAAAGCAAGCAATAATAACATTTTGCTATCATCATGAATCATGTTCTTATCATCATCATCAGAAAATAGGCAATTTGTAGCATACTGGTTCACAGTTGGCATTTATCTGAAGTCCTTGCATTGATTGCATTTAGTTAAATCAACATTATATTTGGTCAGTCTGATCTTGAGGCCTTAGAGATGTTAAATTGTGAAGATCTTGAGTTTTCGTTAAAGGGCGTGTCCGTGGTGGCCTGACAAAGTTTGATGTTTCTGCATAGACATAGAAGTGGTTATAACTTAGCCTGAAAATGTCTGATCTGCCACAAAATTCACAGGTTTGGTAAGAGTCCTGGCCTGAAGACACCTAAAGACCAATATTCAGATATTATCATAGCGCCACCTGTTGGCAGCAGGATATCTCATATATTTCACTAACTCAAACATACAGATCTGGCCATTTAAAATGCGCGCGGGAAGTAAAGTGGTCTCGCGTGACGCCGGTGTATTCCAAAGGAACACGGAAAATACAATGACATAGGAAAGACATGATCAGTAGGGGGCAGTCATGTAACGCACTGGACTGGAGCAGGCTGAAAACATTGCTGCAAACTAAAAGGTACGGTAACCTGGAGGGGACACCTTCGGTTCACTTATGTTTGTCGTGGCCACACAAATGAATTCGTAGGAACGTCATATTACTTTTTGTCATTGCCACGAGATATTAATTCCTGGGAATGTCATATTATGTCGTGGCCACAAGATTATTTTGTCGAGGTAACGACATCCTTATGTTTAATGCATAAACAAACCTGCGTAACCATAACCCAGGATTATCAGAGATAGGTTTATTAATATTTTTTATTTTGAGTTAAGAAATGTTTTTATTAATTGTTATAGAAATTAATGCAATATTAAGTTATATATTAACAATAGGCAATGCTGTATATGCGAATGTCTGTGCGCGATGTAGACAGCATTCAAAAGTTTATCAAGAATTTATTACATATAAGTACTTCAAATTAAATAGCCCTGCAAGAAACATTTTATGCATCCTTAAGTCTTATCCATTAATTGATCCTTTTTTTCTGTAATAAATGTATTATTCGTTTATATTCAGTATGTCCCCCTTAATTTCGATCTCTTAACATTCCGAATCTAAATGATAAATGCTGACATGCCATGAAAGCTTTGATTATACTATATGGCATATATTCATTTTTAGTCTAATTATAACCTATAGGCTATAGTGTTTCATTGTCGAGTGAATCATTCACGTTCCATTTGTAAATCGTATGGTCACACACGGGCATTAATACAATCATAAAGTCAAAACTTTATTGGCATAATTGTAGTTCACAATATTTGCTAAATATATGCCAAATAGCATATATAAAGTTATTTAGGTTAAGCGATTCACAATAAAGAAAAAAGTAGATAGCTCTAAATCACTTATTATTTATTCTTATTATAGGTTATTATTATTTCAATACCTGGTTAGGGCTATTTATTTTTAACGTCTGACAATTATGCCAATTACGTTTTGACTTTTTGATTGTATTTATCCCCGTGTGTGACGATACATGATGTTTTCATTTACAAATGAAACTACGTGAATGATTCATTTCTCAGTAAAACAGTTTAATATTTATATAGTCTAGTCTGTTAATTGGACTAAACAAAATAAAATATGTTCAATTCATATTTTATATGTTCAATTCTTTAGTTAAGAGAAGGAATGTAGGCCTATTTTACTGTGTGACGATAAATTATTTCCAAATGAAACTATGTGAATGATTCACTCTTCAGTAAAAACCCCAGTCATAGCACCTTTACAGTATCATTTACATTCAGAATGTTATGTAACGAGATCAAAATGAAGGAAAAAATAACGAATACAAACGAATAATACAAATATAATGGGAAAAAAAGAAGGTCAGTCAATGGACAAGATTGTGGGATGCATGAAATGTTTCTTGCAGGGCTATTTAATTTGAAGTAGGCCAACATGTAATACATGTAAACACTTGTGAAAGCTGTCTACATTGCGCACAGACAGCATTAGCATATACAGCATCGCCTGTATAATTATTTAATATTGTATTAATTTCTATAACAATTAATATAGGCAAACAATTTCTTAACTCAAAACGAAATATCTCAAATAATTCTGGGTTACTAATGTCACGCAGGTTGGTTTATTCATTAAACTCGTGGCCACGAGAAATGCATGTTGAGCAAAAATACATTTCACGAAAATAATATAAAGATTACAAAACAAAGAAAACAAATGGAATGAGGGATATGCTTTAAAGTTCACGTAAAAGCCAAATATTAAGCGGCATCCTTCATGTTTTCTTTAATCAGCAAATACTTAACATTTTTGAATTATATTCACCTTCTGTTTTTATGACAATAAATTTTGAATTTTGAATTCTTATTTTTTTTTTTAGAAAAACGTCAGAACACCGGTCTCAAAAGTAGAAGCGAAAGTCTTGTTTCCACCAGCGCGGAATTTTTTTTATTCACCGTAATTGATGGATGTCTAAAACAAAAATAAGGAGAATCCTAAAACATATATATTTCTTAAAATAATAACATCTGAACTTCATACACAACAATACGGCAACGACTTTACAACAGGACACATTGTTTTATTTTAATTTTATTTTTTAGCTTGTACACCAATGGATTTCTGATGTCGGGATATTTCAGACTGCATCTCCACAGCTTAATCACTTTAGTATTAAACATACGGGTCAGGAGGCGGGTCGGGTACAATATTTTTTTTTTTTATTCTGCGGTCCGAGTTGCGGGTGGGTTATTTGAAAACGGTCGGGTTCGGGTTGTTTATCCACTGACCCGCGTGTCAGGTTGGACACTAATGTTTTGAAAAAAGTGGAGCGTGTGAGGAAAGCTTTCCCCTTCTCCCTGGCATGCATTTGAATGCTGAATTCGAAATGCAACTGAATGCAGTCGGAATCCGCCCCCAGCACCCCCAAGTCTCCAAATGTTGATTACAACAAGGCAACAGACAGCATTCAACACCCCACCCCACCCCCACTCTGCCATTCATAAACATTTCGCTCTTTATACTGCATGCCGCTTAACTCTGATGCCTCATTAACGGCTACTTTTCAGAAAACTGATAAAAAAAAATTAAAAAAAAACTACACTTCCCTTTGGTTTCCCAGAACAGACTTAAGCCTAGTTCCAGGCTAAAATGATGTAAATCGGAGCTGTTTAAAGATGAATAAAAAAAAAAAAAAAAAAAAAAAAAAAAACTTTTACTGATCGTTGGTCGGAGTACCCGCAGTTCGTGACTGGAAGCTGTTAAGAGACAGACTTAATGAACTTCTCCGAAATAGAAGAACTACTTTTCCACTTTAAAAAAAAAAGAAAAAGAAAAAAAGGTGGAAAAAAATTGCATAACTCACTGGAGCACTTTTGATACTTAACAATTGTTGTATTCGTTGTCAGTCATATAGGCTAAGCTTTATTGTTTTCAAAAGTGAGCCTTCTGTTTATTTGTCTAAATTATTTTCTATATTAGGATACAATACTAGGCTATAGTATTTATGGACATTAGGCCAAATCTACATGGGTTTCTTCCCTTTCACTTCAATTAGTTTTTAAGAAAAAAAAAAAAAAAACTGCATGGGCAGTGCGTCATAATAATGTACGGCATCAAAATGCAAGAACAAATCTAAAGACAATAATAATAATAATAATAATAAAATTAATTATTAACACTCCTAAAAGTACAGTATAGTGCTCAGATACACTTACGGTAGGTGACCTAACCCTAGTTGATACTTTATTTCAACTTTTCAATTATTTCATTAATTAACAAATAAACAAATGCCTTTCCGATGTGATATAAGTGAAAAGGGAGACGATTTCGAAAATGATTTCACCATAAGGCGGATGCGAACTCGGGTCTCCCGCGTCAAAAACGATGTGTTACTCGTATTATCACTTACGCCACTGAAAATGTTGCAGAACAGCCGTCTTTTGTAATATTTGTAAATATGGAGTATTTGCATTGTGTAAAAACATTAAATAAAAGGCACCAGACTAACATGGCATATACTAAAGTATTTATTTTTCTGGGGGAGGACCCACCCACATTTTTTTTGCTCCCGACGCCCATGCTTGATGATGAAGTATAGTCTACAGGATATAACAATAAAGTGCTTTTCCAATCCCGATTCCAAAAGGTTTTATTCCGCATCCACCCGCTCCCGCTATATTAACTATATTATTCGCCCGCTGCCCGCTTAGAATAAATTTCTAAGCACCAAAATCGCAAAAACAAATCAAAATAATAATAGTAATAATACTAATAAATAAATTAATTAATTTTTAACTCTATAAAAACAGTAGTTTATATTTAACCTCTCCATTTCTATTCCTCTCTACTCAAATTAATTGTCAGTGTATCTAAAATTGTGTATCTTAGAAAAAGAAAAAGAGGAACTACCTCTTAAACATGCATATCTTAATTTGATGTTGCTTTAAAACGCTGAAATATATAATGTATTTTATTCTGAAGGTGAAAGTGGTCCAGTTATTTAACTGCCTGCGGCGCCGTCAGGATCACGTTTTTTTCCCCCTTTAATTAAGTGGATACAGCTTACAATACTCGTTCAAGAGTAAGGGATTGCTCAAAACTATGCTATTTTACATATTTCTGTTACTTGTGTACAATCACAATGAAAAAACAGATGTGTATGCTATTTGTAAAAAAAAAAAAAAATGTAAACAAGATGCTGGTTCAAGGGCGCGTCACAGAAATTGCCTACAATTCTGCATATAGGCTTGCTACTTATTAATTTTATTTTATTTCGTTTTGTTAAATTATTATTCATTAAGAAATTTATATTTCGCATATGGGCATTTTTATTTATTTTACATACAGCTTTTTTGGGTTTTCTCTGTGCATAAGATCTGCGCGTGATGTTCTGATGTTTATGCTGCTTTTTGCTTGTGTACAATTAACCCCTCAAAACGAATTTAACTGTTATTAATGTGTCACAGCCACGTTTCAATTTAAATGTAATTTAACACAATCTTGTCGTTAATAATAACTAAACGCGTCGGTTGTCCTTTGGAAAAAAAAAACAGAAATTAACATTTCTATTATCAATGCAGTCTAATAAAAGTTCAACAGGAAAAAAATAAAAGAAAATAATAATAAAACTGCTCCTGCTTATGAATAAATTTTTGCTTGATGATGAAGTATCTAAATAGTCTATAGGATATAACAAAGTGCTTTTCCAGTCCCGCTTCCACGAGGTTTTATTCCGCATCCACCCGCTCCGCGCTATATTAACTATATTATTCGCCCGCGGCCCGCTTAGAATAAATTTCTAAGCACCAAAATCGCAAAAATACTGTAGTTTATATTTATCCTTCCCATTTCTATCTGTCTCTACTCAAATTAATTGTCAGTGTATCTAAAATTGTGTATCTTAGAAAAAGAAAAAGACGAACTACCTCTTAAACATGCATATCTTAATTTGATGTTGCTTTAAAACGCTGAAATATATAATGTATGTTATTGTGAAGGTGAAAGTTGTCGAGTTATTTAACTGCCTGCGGTGCCGTCAGGATCACTTGGTTTTTTTCCCCTTAATAAAGTGGATACAGCTTACAATACTCGTTCAAGAGTACGGCATTGCTTAAAACTATGATATTTTACATATTTCTGTTATTTGTGTACAATCACAATAAAAAAAAAAAAAAAAAAAAAAAACGTGTAGGCTATTTGTAAAAAAAAAAAAAAAATGGAAACAAGATGCTGGTTTAAGGGCGCATCACAGAAATTGCCTAAAATTCTGCATATAGGCTTGCTACTTATTAATTTGTTAAATTATTATTCATTCAGAAAAGAAAAACATATATTTCTTATGTGGGCCTATTTTATTTATTATTATATATAGGTTTGTTGGGTTTTTCTCTGTGCATAAGCTCTGCACGTGAGGTTCTGATGTTTATGCTGCTTCTTGCTTGTGTATAATTAATCCCTGAAAACGAATTTAGCGGTTTACGTCAGTTGTCGGTTGGAGAAATAAAATAACCGAAATTAACATTTCTGTTTCCGATGCAGTCTAATAAATGTTCGTCAGGAAAACAAAGAAAGAAAACAAAATAACAATACAACTGCACCTGCTTATGAATAGGCTATCTTTTTGCTATTGGTTTGAACCATAATTTCAGGAAAGAGGAATCATTGAACTATTGTACTGGTATTTGTGACCACCGCCCCCTAGAGCTGGCCATGGTGTTTGGCTACAGAATGTTGTTCCTTGCGCCACCTGGTGGATATTATATGAAGTGCAACAACGTTGTAAAAAAATCTAAAAAAGCCGCTGCGGCAGGACGCGTGCCCACGCGTGCCGAATTGCAGGCTGCCGCGTGAAAATAGACGCATTTTTAATGGCCAGATCTGTACCAAGGTCAATCTGCACCAAACTTCATATGTTTGATAATAGTGCTGGCCTGAACACATCTACATGCCAATAATCAGTTATAGGCATAGCGCCACCAGCTGGCAGCGGCAAGTTTGGCACATTTAAGTGACTTTGACATATTTCTCCTACATTTACTGTATTAAAAGCATACTGCCCCCCGTTTGCTGTTTTCCTGAAGCCACCGGTCGGCGGTGAGCCCGGGTGCGAGGGCCCGTTCATCGCTGCTCGCAGCTTTAATTATTATTCTTCTTCTTCTCCAAAATGAAAAGTCTTTTTGAGGGCCTAAACATGCACGAAAACTCACGAAACTTTGCACACGCATCAGACCTGGCGAAAATTTACATCTGATATGGTTTTCAGAAGTGGGTGTGCCAAAATGGCTCGATAGCGCCACCTATAAAATTTGAACGGAGTGCGCCTCGAGCTACGTTTCACGTACATGTACGAAACTCGGTACACACATGTAACACACCAATACCCACAAAAAAGTCTCCCCTGGTGCAACATCCGAAACCCAACAGGAAGTCTGTTATATTGAATTTCCTGTACGATTTTTGTGCAGTTTTTGCCATTTTCATGCCTCGTACTTTAACGAACTCCTCCTACAGTTTTTATCCGATCATCTTCAAATTTGCTGAGTGTCTTCATGCCTTTGCGATGTTAAATTGCGAAGCTTTAGAGTTTTCGTCAAAGGGCGTGTCCGTGGCGGCCGGACAAACTTTGATGTTTCGCCATGAAAAAGGAAGTTGCTATAACTCAGGCATAAAATGTCCGATCTGCCTCAAACTTCACATGTTTGATAACAGTCTGGTCATGAACACACGTCAGTGCCCATATTCAGTTATAGTCATAGCGCCACCTGCTGACAACAGGAAGTGACATGTTTAACACTGTTACGGACTCTTAGCAACATATTGAAAAGCCTTAACAAGTCTTAAATAGGCTAGCAACATGCTAGAAACATGCTAAAACATGCTAGCAACACTTAGCTAATATGCTAAAGCATGCTAATAATACAAATACAAAAGGAAATTGCTGTAACTCATGCATATAATGTCAAATCTGACCCAAACTTAATATTCAACATGCTACAAACATAGTAAAGCATGCTAGCAACACTTAGCTAATATGCTAAAGCATGCTAATAATACAATGAAACAGGAAGTTACTCTAACTCAGGCATACAATGTCCAATCAGCCCCAAACTTCACATGTTTGATAAGAGGCCTGGCCTGAACACACGCCCATGCCCGTATTCAGTTATAGTCATAGCGCCACCAGCTGGTAACAGGAAGCCACATGTTCAATACTCTTGTGGATGCCTACCAAAATTTTAAAAATATCAACAAGTGTTAAACTGGGTAGCAACATGTTAGAAACATGCTATAACATGTTAGCAACATTTAGCTAAGTGCTAAAGCATACTCTTAATGCAATGAAACAGGAAGTTACTCTAACTCAGGCATGCAATGTCCAATCAGCCCCAAACTTCACATGTTTGATAACAGTCCTGACCTGAAGATATCTGCATGTCAATATTCAGTTATAGTCATAGCGCCACCTACTGTCAACAGGAAGTGACATGTTTAACACTGTGACACACTATTAGCAACACACTAAAAAAGTCATTGAATGCTAAACTAGTTTAAAACATACTCAAACATGCTAGCAACACTTACTTAGTGCTAAAGCATGTTGTTAAAGATATAAAACAGGAAGTTACTGTAACTCAGGCATGCAATGTCCAATCAGCCCCAAACTTCACATGTTTGATAAGACTCCTGGCCTGAAGATATATACATGCCCATATTCAGTTATAGTCACAGCGCCACCTGCTGACAACAGGAAGTGACGTTTAATGGTGTTACGGACTCCTAGCAACATATTAAAAAGCGTTAGCAAGTTTTAAATAGGCTAGCATCATGCTAGAATCATGTTAAAACATGATAACAACACTTAGCTAAGAGCTAAAGCATGATATTAATACAAAGAAAAATAAGTGTAACTCATGCATACAATGTCCAATCTGACCCAAGCTTAATATGTTTGATAAGAGTCCTAGTCTGAACACAAGCCCATGCCTATATTCAGTTATAGTCATAGTGCCACCTGCTGGCAACAGGAAGTCACATGTTTAATACCGATGTGGATGCCCAGCAACATTTTAAAAATATCAACAAGTGTTAAATAGGGTAGCAACATGCTAGAAACATGTTAGCAACATTTAGCTAAGTGCTAAAGCATACTCTTAATGCAATGAAACAGGAAGTTACTGTAACTCAGGCATGCAATGTCCAATCAGCCCCAAACTTAATATGTTTAATAAGAGTCCTGGCCTGAATACATTTACATGCCAATATTCAGTTATAGTCATAGCGCCACCAGCTGGCAACAGCAAATTACTTGTTTTACACTAACTTAAACATGCAATGTACAATTTGCACCAAACTTGACATGTTTGCCAATAGTCCTGGCCTGAAGACATCTAAAAGCCAATATTTCGTAATAGCACCACCTGTTGGCAGCAGGATATGTCATGAATTACACTCAAGCATGCCATGTTCAATCTTCACCAAACTTCATATGTTTGATAAAAGCGCTGGCCTGAAGACATCTGCATGCCAATATTCAGTTATAGGCATAGCGCCACCAGCTGGCAGCAGGAAGATAGGCACATATCAATGACTTTGACATATTCCTCCTACATTTACTGTGCTAATAGCATAGTGCCCACCATTCGCCACCGATCAGCGGTGAGCCCGAGTGCGAGGGCCCTACCATCGCTGCTTGCAGCTTTAATTCTTCTTCTTCTCCAAAGTGAAAAGTCTTTTTGAGGGCCTAAACATGCCCGAAAACTCACGAAACTTTGCACATGCATCAGACCTGGCGTAAATTTACATCTGATATGGTTTTCAAAAGTGGGTGTGGCAAAATGGCTCGATAGCACCACCTATAAAATTTCAACGGAGTGCCCCTCGAGCTACGTTTCATGTACATGTACGAAACTCGGTACACATATGTAACACACCAATACCTACAAAAAAGTCTCCTGGTGCAACATCCGAAACCCAACAGGAAGTCCGTTATATTGAATTTCCTGTATGATTTTTGTGCAGTTTTTGCCATTTTCAGGCCTCATACTTTAACGAACTCCTCCTACAGTTTTTATCCGATCATCTTCAAATTTGCTGAGTGTCATCATAAGGCCTTTGCGATGTTAAATTGCGAAGCTTTAGAGTTTTCGTCGAAGGGCGTGTCCGTGGCGGCCGGACAAACTTTGATGTTTCGCCATGAAAAAGGAAGTTGCTATAACTCAGGCATACGATGTCCGATCTGCCTCAAACTTCACATGTTTGATGACAGTCCGGTCCTGAACACACATCAGTGCCCATATTCAGTTATAGTCATAGCGCCACCTGCTGACAACAGGAAATGGCATGTTTAACACTGTTACGGACTCCTAGAAACATATTGAAAAGCGTTAACAAGTCTTAAATAGGCTAGCAACATGCTACAAACATGCTAAAACATGCTAGCAACACTTAGCTAAGAGCTAAAGCATGCTATTAATACAAATACAAAAGGAAATTGCTGTAACTCATGTATATAATGTTGAATCTGACCCAAACTTAATATTCAACATGCTACAAAAATAATAAAGCATGCTAGCAACACTTAGGGGCAGCCGTGGCCTAATGGTTAGAGAGCTGGACTTGTAATCCAAAGGTTGCAGGTTCGATTCTCAGGTCCGGCAGGGATTGTAGGTGGGGGGAGTGAATGTACAGCACTCTCTCCACCCTCAATACCACGGCTGAGGTGAGTCCCTTGAGCAAGGCACCGATCCCCCAACTGCTCCCCGGGCGCCGCAGCAATGGCTGCCCACTGCTCCGGGTGTGTGTTCACGGTGTGTGTGTGTTCACTACTGTGTGTGTGCACTTGGATGGGTTAAATGCAGAGCACAAATTCCTAGTATGGGTCACCATACTTGGCCTCACCTCACTTCCTTTCCTTTCCTTAGCTAATATGTTAAAGCATGCTAATAATACAATGAAACAGGAAGTTACTCTAACTCAGGCATACAATGTCCAATCAGCCCCAAACTTAACATGTTTGATAAGAATCCTGGCCTAAACACACGCCAATGCCCGTATTCAGTTATAGTCATAGCGCCACCAGCTGGTAACAGGAAGCCACATGTTTAATACTGTTGTGGATGCCTAGCAACATTTTAAAAAAATTCAACAACTGTTAAACAGGGTAGCAACATGCTAGAAACATGCTATAACATGTTAGCAACATTTAGCTAAGTGCTAAAGCATACTCTTAATGCAATGAAACAGGAAGTTACTCTAACTCAGGCATGCAATGTCCAATCAGCCCCAAATTTCACATGTTTGATAACAGTCCTGACCTGAAGATATCTACATGCCAATATTCAGTTATAGTCATAGCGCCACCTACTGTCAACAGGAAGTGACATGTTTAACACTGTGACACATTATTAGCAACACACTAAAAAAGCCATTGAGTGCTAAACTAGTTTAAAACGTACCCAAACATGCTAGCAGCACTTACTTAGTGCTAAAGCATGTTGTTAAAGACATAAAACAGGAAGTTACTGTAACTCAGGCATGCAATGTCCAATCAGCCCCAAACTTCACATGTTTGATAAGACTCCTGGCCTGAAGATATATACATGCCCATATTCAGTTATAATCACAGCGCCACCTGCTGACAACAGGAAGTGACGTTTAATGGTATTACGGACTCCTAGCAACATATTAAAAAGCGTTAGCAAGTTTTAAATAGGCTAGCATCATGCTAGAATCATGTTAAAACATGCTAGCAACACTTAGCTAAGAGCTAAAGCATGATATTAATACAAAGAAAATTAAGTGTAACTCATGCATACAATGTCCAATCTGACCCAAGCTTAATATGTTTGATAAGAGTCCTGGTCTGAACACAAGCCCATGCCCATATTCAGTTATAGTCATAGTGCCACCTGCTGGCAACAGGAAGTCACATGTTTAATACTGTTGTGGATGCCCAGCAACATTTTAAAAATATCAACAAGTGTTAAATAGGGTAGCAACATGCTAGAAACATGTTAGCAACATTTAGCTAAGTGCTAAAGCATACTCTTAATGCAATGAAACAGGAAGTTACTGTAACTCAGGCATGCAATGTCCAATCAGCCCCAAACTTAATATGTTTGATAAGAGTCTTGGCCTGAATACATTTACATGCCAATATTTAGTTATAGTCATAGCGCCACCAGCTGGCAACAGCAAATTACTTGTTTTACACTAACGTAAGCATGCAATGTACAATTTGCACCAAACTTGACATGTTTGCCAATAGTCCTGGCCTGAAGACATCTAAAAGCCAATATTTTGTAATAGCGCCACCTGTTGGCAGCAGGATGTGTCATGACTTACACTCAAGCATGCCATGTTCAAGCTTCACCAAACTTCATATGTTTGATAAAAGCACTGGCCTGAACACATCTGCATGCCAATATTCAGTTATAGGCATAGCGCCACCAGCTGGCAGAAGGAAGATTGGCACATATCAATGACTTTGACATATTCCTCCTACATTTTCTGTGTTAATAGCATAGTGCCCACCATTCGCCACCGATCGGCGGTGAGCCCGAGTGCGAGGGCCCTACCATCGCTGCTTGCAGCTTTAATTATTAGGGCCCGAGCACCGATGGTGTGAGGACCCTATTGGATCTGCTTCGTTTATTATTATTATTAGGGCCCGAGCACCGATGGTGTGAGGACCCTATTGAATCTGCTCCGTTTATTATTATAATTATTATTATTATTAGGGCCCGAGCACTACAGTGCGAGGACCCTATTGGAATTGCTCCGTTTATTAGGGCCCGAGCCCAAAAGGGCGAAGGCCCTATTGTTTTTCTAAGGATTATTATTATTATTATTTTTTTTTCAATGTTTTGGGTGATTTTGGGGCCCTTAACATACACGAAAACTCTTGAAAATTTGCACACACATTGGAACCTGCGGCCATCAGGGCCGGACAGACTTTGACATGGGGGGGTCACCTGGGGGGGGCGTGGCACAGCGTTAAAAATTGCGACTTTTGAGGGACTCTGGAGCGCACACCAATTGATCTACAGTCACCAAAATTCATACACATATAGACCTCATCGGGCCGAACAACTTCCGTGCTCACAGTCCGTGCTTCACCAAACAGGAAGTCAGCTATTCAGGGATGTCTAAAAAGCGCATGCAATGGAATTTGAAATACTCCTCCTAGACCTTCCAACCGATGGCCACCAAACTCGGTCAGCATGATCTCAAGACATTGGGGACGCAAAATTGCCAGGGGATTTTTGATATCTCGAACGGTTTGGCCGTGGCGGGGCGACAAAGTTATGGCGAGAAATGAGAAACAGGAAGTGTCTAATTACTTTAACACACTTTGTCTGATTTTGACCAAACATCAGCAGTTTGTTCATCTTATGATGCCGATCACAGAGATGTGACTATTAGGAGTCAAAGTTATAGCGCCACCAACTGGCAACACAAAGCGCAACGTTTTCTAAATGCTTTTAAATCAACCTCTTAATTTTACTCAATTTGCTTCAAACTTCATCTCAATAATGTTGAAACACGGCCAATGAGAATCTGTGAATTGCCTTATCGATAACTTTTATCATGTTGCCATGGCAACGTGTCAAACTTTAACTTTAGCTTTTTGTGTTTTGAAGCCACTTAAAATACTCAGAATTTCATGAAACTTCACACACACATCTGTATTAATGATATTAAGACACTGATAAAAGCCCATAAATGGGCGTGGAGCAGGCGCTCCATAGCGCCACCTTTTGACAAAAGTTGGGGGTTTAGTTTGTCCTACAGTCACCAAACTCTGTACATATATTGATCTCATCAAGCCATAAACATTTCTAATTTACACCCATTAGCTACGATCAACAGAAAGTCGGCTATTTTGATTTGAATGTGGATATTTGGAAAAATCAGGCTGTGGAATTTTATATACTTCTCTCAGGAAAACCAACCAATTCACACCAAACTTTTTTGACATGTTGCCAACATTCTGAAGATTCTAAATTGCGAGCAGATTTAGGATATCTTGAACGGTGTTGATGTGGTGATTGATTGAAATCGGAGTAAAACAAGATAGCCGTAATTTTATTATATCTTTAAAGTGCAGCATCCAAAGTCTTTGAAACTTTTTTCATACAGACTACTAGTCATTCTGATCAGACACCGTTCATTTCATAATTATACAAAGATCTATGAATTAATGAAAATTAAAAAACAAATCTGATCCCTCTCTGCTCTGCACTTATGTGTGTGCGTGGTAAGTGGGTGTGTGTTTGTTGAGTGTTAGGGTGAGAGTGGGGAGGGGGGATGGGTGGAAAGAGAGAGTCAGAGAGGAGGAGATAGAAGGGAATATTTAAACTCTTGGTTGTTTATTCATTAGGATGTGAATTAGGGCTGGGTATTGTGACCAATTTGGCAATTCGATTCGATTGTTATTTTTATGGTTTCGATTCGATTATATTCGATTCGATATCGATTAGCTATCAATATTTCATTTAAAATGTTAGTTTTGCAGACATGGGATCACTATTTTGATATAAATCCTGGTAACTTAAAACTCCCCTACTTAAGTTTATTACTGAAATACACATCTACATTAATAATAGGGTGCACACAGTTGTTTATTTTAAACAACTTTTATTTTAAATGAATACTGTAACAAGAAGTCATAAATATGTGCATCCAATGTACACCATGCAAACAAACTGCAAAATGCACATTACTGTAAAAAAATAAAAAGACTAAATGTGCAACAGTGAAATCTATTAAGAACTTCAAACATGTTTAAGAAATATATTTTTTTTTTAATTCAAATCAGGCCCATCATAAAGCCCTTGTCTGCATATACAAAACATTCTAACTGTCCATAAAACTAACAGATCTTAACTAAAGCCTAATATTTTTTGATCACCAGATTTTTTTTTGCAAAAAATTTACACCCATTAGCTACGACCAACAGGAAGTCAGCTATTTTGATTTGAATGTGGATTTTTGGAAAAATATAGCTGAATAAATTCATATCACTCATAGCAGAATCAGACAGTGCACACCAAACTTTGTCAACATGATGCCAAGATACTGAAGATATTAAAATGTGAACGGCTTTGGGATATCTTGAACGGTGTTGATGTGGTGATTTATGAAAGTAACAGTAAAAAAGATGGAGAGTTATTTCCATATATCTTTAAATTGCATTATTCTAACTCATCAAAACTTTTTACATATAAAGAACAAGAAATTCTTAGGAAATACGTGTAGTTTCAAAATGTTATCATGCTCAGAGGCCCCAAAAACATTAAAAGTGTCATATAAATTGTCAGATTAAAGCTCTAATACCAGGGATGAACACTAGAGGTCCTCATAAGATAAGGAATCGTTTGAACAATAATGCTATTTAGCTCATTCTCAGTGTATAAGAATGAAAATAATCCATAGAATCAGTTGATATATAATGTACTGTCAGTGTACTTTTACATAATTATTTTGTATAGGTGCTTAAAGAGCATTAAAATCTTTTTTTAATCTTTTAAGGAAAAATTATATGATTTATATACATATATACAATCTCACTGATAGAATAAAAAATCTTATAAGTATGACACTATACTGCTCAGTTCACTTAATTAGAATGAGAAACAAATACATCAACTAAGTTAATATGTATTTATTTTTAATATATTTGTTTATAATTATTTCACAGATGCTTATAGATCATTAAAATAATATTTAAAAATGGTTGTAGATCATAAAACATGGTAACTATTTAAAATAGGGTCTCTTTTGTTAACAATGGTTAATAAACTAACACACGAACGAACAACGAACAATATGTTTGTACTCGATTTTCTTCAAACTTCATCAGAATGATGTAAAAACACGGCCAATGAGAGTCTGTAAAGGCGTCCCTGATGCATCAAATGCTGTTGCCATGGCAAATAAATAAAAATACAAAATACATTCAAATATTTGTTTCCTGTGTTTTTGAGGCAGATAGCGTGCCTAGAATTTCATTTTCCATTTTCAATTTTCAATTTTCAATTATTTATTATATATTTAAAGTGCAGCATCCTAACTCTTTGAAACTTTTTTCATACAAATAACTATTCATTCTGATCAAACACAGTTCATTTCATAATTATACAAAACTCCACGAATGAAAGAAAATTAAAAAACAAATCTGATCTCACTCTGCTCTGCACTCTATGTGTGTGTTTGTGTGGTAAGTGGCTGAGTGTAAGGAGGGGGGATGGGTGGTAAGAGAAAGAGTCAGACAGGAGGAGAGACAGTTAGGGTTAGTCCAAAGGGTTACTGTGAATGCATGTGCCAACTGGGCACCGTTTTCCTGATGCTATCGGGATGGCGACTGCCAGACGGCGAGGGCCCGGTCAACGCTGCTTGCAGCTTTAATTATTATTCTTCTTCTTCTCCAAAATGAAAAGTCTTTTTGAGGGCCTAAACATGCCCGAAAACTCACGAAACTTTGCACACGCATCAGACCTGGTGAAAATTTACATCTGATATGGTTTTCAAAAGTGGGTGTGGCAAAATGGCTCGATAGCGCCACCTATAAAATTTCAACGGAGTGCGCCTCGAGCTACGTTTCACGTACATGTACGAAACTCGGTACACATATGTAACACACCAATACCTACAAAAAAGTCTCCTGGTGCAACATCCGAAACCCAACAGGAAGTCCGTTATATTGAATTTCCTGTACGATTTTTGTGCAGTTTTTGCCATTTTCAGGCCTCGTACTTTAACGAACTCCTCCTACAGTTTTTATCCGATCATCTTCAAATTTGCTGAGTGTCATCATAAGGCCTTTGCGATGTTAAATTGCGAAGCTTTAGAGTTTTCGTCGATGGGCGTGTCCGTGGCGGCCTGACAAACTTTGATGTTTCGCCATGAAAAAGGAAGTTGCTATAACTCAGGCATACGATGTCCGATCTGCCTCAAACTTCACATGTTTGATGACAGTCTGGTCCTGAACACATGTCAGTGCCCAAATTCAGTTATAGTCATAGCGCCACCTGCTGACAACAGGAAATGACATGTTTAACACTGTTACGGACTCTTAGCAACATATTGAAAAGCATTAACAAGTCGTAAATAGGCTAGCAACATGCTACAAACATGCTAAAACATGCTAGCAACACTTAGCTAAGAGCTAAAGCATGCTATTAATAAAAATACAAAAGGAAATTGCTGTAACTCATGTATATACTGTTGAATCTGACCCAAACTTAATATTCAACATGCTACAAAAATAATAAAGCATGCTAGCAACACTTAGCTAATATGCTAAAGCATGCTAATAATACAATAAAACAGGAAGTTACTCTAACTCAGGCATACCATGTCCAATCAGCCCCAAACTTAACACGTTTGATAAGAATCCTGGCCTAAACACACGCCCATGCCTGTATTCAGTTATAGTCATAGCACCACCAGCTGGTAACAGGAAGCCATATGTTTAATACTGTTGTGGATGACTAGCAACATTTAAAAAAAATCAACAACTGTTAAAAAGGGTAGAAACATGCTAGAAACATGCTATAACATGTTAGCAACATTTAGCTAAGTGCTAAAGCATGCTCTTAATGCAATGAAACAGGAAGTTACTGTAACTCAGGCATGCAATGTCCAATCAGCCCCAAACTTCACATGTTTGATAACAGTCGTGACCTGAAGATGTCTACATGCCAATATTCAGTTATAGTTATAGCGCCACCTACTGTCAACAGGAAGTGACATGTTTAACACTGTGACACACTATTAGCAACACACTAAAAAAGCCATTGAGTGCTAAACTAGTTTAAAACGTACTCAAACATGCTAGCAACACTTACTTAGTGCTAAAGCATGTTGTTAAAGACATAAAACAGGAAGTTACTGTAACTCAGGCATGCAATGTCCAATCAGCCCCAAACTTCACATGTTTGATAAGAGTCCTGGTCTGAACACAAGCCCATGCCCATATTCAGTTATAGTCATAGTGCCACCTGCTGGCAACAGGAAGTCACATGTTTAATACTGTTGTGGATGCCCAGCAACATTTTAAAAATATCAACAAGTGTTAAATAGGGTAGCAACATGCTAGAAACATGTTAGCAACATTTAGCTAAGTGCTAAAGCATACTCTTAATGCAATGAAACAGGAAGTTACTGTAACTCAGGCATGCAATGTCCAATCAGCCCCAAACTTAATATGTTTGATAAGAGTCTTGGCCTGAATACATTTACATGCCAATATTTAGTTATAGTCATAGCGCCACCAGCTGGCAACAGCAAATTACTTGTTTTACACTAACTTAAGCATGCAATGTACAATTTGCACCAAACTTGACATGTTTGCCAATAGTCCTGGCCTGAAGACATCTAAAAGCCAATATTTTGTAATAGCGCCACCTGTTGGCAGCAGGATATGTCATGACTTACACTCAAGCATGCCATGTTCAAGCTTCACCAAACTTCATATGTTTGATAAAAGCACTGGCCTGAACACATCTGCATGCCAATATTCAGTTATAGGCATAGCGCCACCAGCTGGCAGAAGGAAGATTGGCACATATCAATGACTTTGACATATTCCTCCTACATTTTCTGTGTTAATAGCATAGTGCCCACCATTCGCCACCGATCGGCGGTGAGCCCGAGTGCGAGGGCCCTACCATCGCTGCTTGCAGCTTTAATTATTATTATTCTTCTCCAAAATGAATCGCATTTTAGAGGACCTAAACATGCCCGAAAACTCACAAAACTTTGCACACACATCAAACCTGGCGAAAATTTACGTCTGATATGGGTTTCAGAAGTGGGTGTGGCAAAATGGCTCGACAGCGCCACCTTTAGAAGTTCAGCGGTGTGCGCTTTCAGCTGTGATTCACGTACATACACAGAAATCGGTACACACATGTAACACACCAATACCTACAAAAAAGCCTCTTGGAGCAAAATCCGGAACCCAACAGGAAGTCGGTTAATATTAATATTCTCAACAAAATTTGTGTCATTTTTGCCATTTTCAGGCGTCGTACTTGAACGAACTCCTCCTAGAGATTTATTCCGATCAACAGCAAATTTGGTGAGTCTAATCTAAAGCCCTTTGTGACGTTAAATTGTGAAGATCTAGAGTTTTCATCAGAGGGCGTGTCCGTGGCGGCCTCGCAAATTTCGATGTTTTGCCATGAAAAAGGAAGTTGCTATAACTTAGCCATAAAATGTCCGATCTGTCCCAAACTTCACATGTGTGATAACACTCCTGACCTGAAGACATCTACATGCCCATATTCAGTTATAGTCATAGCGCCACCTGCAGGCAACAGGAAGTGTCATGCTGTACTCTTCAACCAACTCCTCCTAGAGATTTATACAGATCAATACCAAAATAGGCCAGTCTAATATAAAGGCCTTAGCGATATTAAATTGTGAAGATCTTGAGTTTTCGGTAAAGGGCGTGTCCGTGGCAGCCTGACAAATTTCGAGGTCTCGCCATGGATATAAAACTTGTTATAACTCAGCCATAAAATGTCCGATTTGCCTCAAACTTCATATATTCGATAAGAGTCCTGGCCTGAACACATCTGAAGGCCAATATTCTATTATAATCACAGCGCCACCTGTTGGCAACAGGAAATGACTTGTATCAAACTCCTCCTAGAGATTTAATGATATCAACATTATATTTGGTCATTCTGATCTAGAGGCCTTAGAGATGTTAAATTGCGAAGATCTTGAGTTTTCGTTAAAGGGCGTGTCTGTGGCGGCGTGACAAAGTTTGATGTTTCGCCATGGACATAGAAGTTGTTATAACTCAGCCATAAAATGTCCGATCTGCCTCAAACTACACAGGTTTGGTAAGAGTCCTGGCCTGAAGATACCTAAAGGACAATATTCAGATATTATCATAGCGCCACCTGTTGGCAGCAGGATATATCATATCTTTCACTAACTCAAACATACCTAGGCCAATCTGCACCAAACTTCATATGTTTGATAAAAGTGCTGGCCTGAACACATCTACATGCCAATAATCAGTTATAGGCATAGCGCCACCAGCTGGCAGCAGGAAATTTGGCACTTTTAAGTGACTTTGACATATTTCTCCTATTTTTACTCTATTAAAAGCATACTGCCCACCATTAGCTGTGTTCCTGAAGCCACCGGTCGGCGGTGAGCCCGTGTGCGAGGGCCCGTTCATCGCTGCTTGCAGCTTTAATTATTATTATTATTATTATTCTCCAAAATGAATCGCATTTTAGAGGGCCTAAACATGCCCGAAAACTCACGAAACTTTGCACACACATCAAACCTGGCGAAAATTTACATCTGATATGGGTTGCAGAAGTGGGTGTGGCAAAATGGCTCGACAGCGCCACCTTTACACGTTCCGCGGTGTGCGCATTCAGCTGTGATACACGTACATGCACGAAAATCGGTACACACATGTAACACACCAATACCTACAAAAAAGCCTCTTGGAGCAAAATTTGACACCCAACAGGAAGTCAGTTATTTTTAATTTTCACAACAAATTTTGTGTCATTTTTGCCATTTTCAGGCGTCGTACTTGAACGAACTCCTCATAGAGATTGATTCGGATCAATGCCGAATTTGGTCAGTCCAATATAAAGCCCTTTGTGACATTAAATTGCGAAGATCTAGAGTTTTCATCGGAGTGCGTGTCCGTGGCGGCCTCGCAAATTTCGATGCTTCGCCATGAAAAAGGAAGTTGCTATAACTCAAGCATAAAATGTCCGATCTGTCCCAAACTTTATATGTGTGATAACACTCCTGATCTGAGGACAACTACATGCCCATATTCAGTAATAGTCATAGCGCCACCTGCTGGCAACAGGAAGTGTCATGCTGTACTCTACAACAAACTCCTCCTAGAGATTTATACAGATCAACACCAAAATCGGTCAGTCTAATATAAAGGCCTTAGTGATGTTAAATTGTGAAGATCTTGAGTTTTCATTGAAGGGCGTGTCCGTGGCGGCCTGACAAATTTCGAGGTCTCGCCATGGATATAAAACTTGTTATAACTCAGCCATAAAATGTCTGATTTGCCTCAAACTTCACATGTTCGATAAGACTCCTGGCCTGAACACATCTGAAGGCCAATATTCTTTTATAATCACAGCGCCACCTGTTGGCAATAGGAAATGACTTGTAGCAAACTCCTCCTAGAGATTTAATGATATCAACATTATCTTCAGTCAGTCTGATCTAGAGGTCTTAGAGATGTTAAATTACGAAGAACTTGAGTTTTCGTTAAAGGGCGTGTCCGTGGCGGCGTCACAAAGTTTGATGTTTCGCTATGGACATAGAAGTTGTTATAACTCAGCCATAAAATGTCCGATCTGCCTCAAACTTCACAGGTTTTGTAAGAGTCCTGGCCTGAAGAAACCTAAAGGCCAATATTCAGATATTATCATAGCGCCACCTGTTGGCAGCAGGATATATCATATATTTCACTAACTCAAACATACCAAGGTCAATCTGCACCAAACTTTATATGTTTGATTAAAGTGCCAGCCTGAACACATCTACATGCCAATAATCAGTTATAGGCATAGCGCCACCAGCTGGAAGCAGGAAATTTGGCACATTTAAGTGACTTTGACATATTTCTCCTATTTTTACTGTATTAAAAGCATACTGCCCACCATTAGCTGTGTTCCTAAAGCCACCGGTCAGCGGTGAGCCCGTGTGCGAGGGCCCGTTCATCGCTGCTTGCAGCTTTAATTATTATTATTATTCTTCTCCAAAGTGAATCGCATTTTAGAGGACCTAAACATTCCCGAAAACTCACAAAACTTTGCACACACATCAAACCTGACGAAAATTTACGTCTGATTTGGGTTTCAGAAGTGGGTGTGGCAAAATGGCTCGACAGCGCCACCTTTAGACGTTCAGCGGTGTGCGCTTTCAGCTGTGATTCACGTACATGCACGGAAATCGGTACACACATGTAACACACCATAACCTACAAAAAAGCCTCTTGGAGCAAAATCCGGAACCCAACAGGAAGTCGGTTAATATTAATATTCTCAACAAAATTCGTGTCATTTTTGCCTTTTTCAGGTGTCGTACTTGAACGAACTCCTCCTACAGATTTATTCGGATCAATGCCAAATTTGCTGAGTCTAGTCTAAAGCCCTTCGTGACGTTAAATTGTGAAGATCTAGAGTTTTCATCAGAGGGCGTGTCCGTGGCGGCCTCGCAAATTTCGATGTTTCGCCATGAAAAAGGAAGTTGCTATAACTCAGGCATACAATGTCCTATCTGTCCCAAACTTCACATGTGTGATAACACTCCTGACCTGAAGACATCTACATGCCCATATTCAGTTATAGTCATAGCACCACCTGCAGGCAACAGGAAGTGTCATGCTGTACTCTACAACCAAATCCTCCTAGAGATTTATTCAGATCAACACCAAAATCGGTCAGTCTAATATAAAGGCCGTAGCGATGTTAAATTGTGAAGATCTTGAGTTTTCGGTAAAGGGCGTGTCCGTGGCGGCCTGACAAATTTCGAGGTCTCGCCATGGATATAAAACTTGTTGTAACTCAGCCATAAAATGTCCGATTTGCCTCAAACTTCACATATTAGATAAGAGTCCTGGCCTGAACACATCTGAAGGTCAATATTCTATTATAATCACAGCGCCACCTGTTGGCAACAGGAAATGACTTGTATCAAACTCCTCCTAGAGATTTAATCATATCAACATTATATTTGGTCAGTCTGATCTAGAGGCCTTAGAGATGTTAAATTGCGAAGATCTTGAGTTTTCGTTAAAGGGCGTGTCTGTGGCGGCGTGACAAAATTTGATGTTTCGCCATGGACATAGAAGTTGTTATAACTCAGCCATAAAATGTCCGATCTGCCTCAAACTTCACAGGTTTGGTAAGAGTCCAGGCCTGAAGACACCTAAAGGCCAATATTCAGATATTATCATAGCGCCACCTGTTGACAGCAAGATATATCATATCTTTCACTAACTCAAACATACCAAGGTCAATCTGCACCAAACTTCATATGTTTGATGAAAGTGGTGGCCTGAACACATCTACATGCCAATAATCAGTTATAGGCATAGCGCCACCAGCTGGCAGCAGGAAATTTGGCACATTTAAGTGACTTTGACATATTTCTCCTATTTTTACTGTATTAAAAGCATACTACCCACCATTTGCTGTGTTCCTAAAGCCACCGGTCGGCGGTGAGCGCGTGTGCGAGGGCCCGTTCATCGCTGCTTGCAGCTTTAATTATTAGGGCCCGAGCCCAAAAGGGCGAAGGCCCTATTGTTCTTCTAAGGATTCTTATTAGGGCCCGAGCCCAAAAGGGCGAAGGCCCTATTGTTCTTCTAAGGATTCTTATTTGTTTTTTTTTTTTTGTTTTTTTTCAACCGTTGGGGCACTTTTGGGGGCCTTAACATACTCAAAAACTCTTGAAAATTTGCACACACGTTGGAATTTGCTGTCGTCCGGACGCCACAGAGGCTGGGACCCGGGCGTGGTTCAGGGCCTCTACAGCGCCCCCTGGAACACAGTTTGAAAACTTGATGTGCTGCGCACACATACTTGCACGTATTGATATGAAACTCGGTACACATATTGAACTCATCGAGCCAAACAACTTTTGTACTCTATGTCATAGGCTCCACGCAACAGGAAGTGAGATATTTAGGGCTGTTTAAAAAGCGCATGCTCTGGAATTTAACATACTCCTCCCAGGGTTTCCATAGGATTGTCACCAAACTCGGTCAGCATGATCTCAAGACATTGGGGACGCTAAATTGCGAGGGGATTTTTGATATCTCGAACGGTTTGGCCGTGGCAAGGCCAAGTTATGGCGAGAAATGAGAAACAGGAAGTGTCTAATTACTGTTGCACACATTGCCTGATTCTGATGAAACTTCACCAGATTGTTCGTTGTATGATGCCGATTCCATAAATGTGACTATTATGAGTCAAAGTTATAGCGCCACCAACTGGCAGCAGGAAGCGTGTCGTTTTCAAAATGCTTTGAAATCAGCCTCTTAATTTTACTTGATTTTCTTCAAACTTCATCAAAATAATGTCAAAACACGGCCGATGAGAATATGTAAAGGGGTCGATGATAAATCAAATGCTGTTGCCATGGCAACGTGTCAAACTGTAAAATTAGATTCCTGTCTTTTCGAAGCAGATAACATGCTTAGAATTTCATGAAACTCAACACACACATCAATATTAATGATAGTTAGACACTGGCAAAAGGTCATAAATGGGCATGGAGCAGGCACTCTATAGCGCCATCTTTTGACAAAAGTTGGGGGGTTAGTTTTTCCTACAGTCACGAAACTCTGTACATATATTGTTCTCATCAATCTGGACAACTTTCTAAATCAAACTCATTAGCTAAGACCAACAGGAAGCCGGCTATTTTGATTTGAATGTGGATTTTTGGAAAAATCAGGCTGTAAACAAATTCACACTCCTTCTAAGAATAACAAGGTATTCACATCAAACTTTTTTAACATGAAGAGAAGATTCTGAAGATGTTAAATTGCGAGCGGATTTGGGATATCTTGAACGGTGTTGACGTGGTGATTTTTTAAAAAACATAACCCTAATTTTTTATATCTTTAAAGTGCAGCATCCAAACTCTTTAAAACTTTTTTCACACAGAGATCTAATCATTATGAGCAAGTGCTGGTAATATCATAATTATTCAAGCTTCTATGAATTAAAGAAAATTAAAAAAAGAAATCAGTAAACTGTTGTCACTGGGCTGACAGTCTGTGTTGACACTAAGAGTGACTGAAGGGGGGAGGGGTGAAAGGGAGAGAGACCAGTGGAACATGCTGTTTTGCTTAAGACCATCTTTGAGGAAGATGCAATTTGCACATTGCACATTGCTGTAGTTTAATCTGCATAAATATGTCTGAACTTTGAGAGTCTGATCTTTGAGAAAATATAAAGGGTCACGAACTCTTTCATTCTTTGTATATTGCAGTTGTTGTTTTTTTATTTTTTTTTTACTGAACTGTACCATGAACTTGTCCTATTCAGTCACATAGCAAAAGATTAAGAAAAATACAGCTTTTTAGCATGAGCGATTTATCTTCATTGATAGACATTTATTTTCATAATTAAAATTTTTGATTCAATAAAAAAAACACTAACAATTTCAAGACAAACTTTGACAACAAAACAAACTTTGCTGTTATCTGTTCAAAACATCTGAAAATTGTACCATTTTAAGATGAGTTATATTTATATATCGCCCCATTACAATACCCAACTTGATTTTTAAAGATATTTTGAAAGAATGAAGCGTTTATTGAGCACTTTATTGTATATTGTTGTATACCCACATGAACCGTGTTCATGTTCATGTTAATTCACAGTACATACACTATGTTAAAAGATACTAATTTACCTTTAAACAATATATGAGTACTTTTTTAGGTTAATATTAATTAACATTAATAAATGCTATTTAATTATTGTTCATGTTAACAATGTTAACAAATGAAACTGGATGGTAAAGTTGTATATTTAGTGTGTATGTGTCTGTGTGTTGATTTAAAAATGTAACCCTTTCATTTCTGTAAACTTTAAATCCAAACTGGCTGAGGGTTACTGTGAATGCATGTGCCAACTGGGCACCGTTTTCCTAATTGATTCTTAGTTATGTAGCGCTTAAGAGTGATGTCTTATAACAGGAGTCACCTGAAAAGCAATATCCACACACATATTGAACAGATAGGTAACGATGACATTTAAGCAGAAGTGGTGGACGTAAAGCAAGCAATAATAACATTTTGTTATCATCATGAATCATGTTCTTATCATCATCCTCAGAATATTGGGAAAATGTTCCCTATATTGTGAACAACTTTGGGATATCTTGAATAGGGGTGGGAAAAAAAATCGATATTGCAATATATTGTTGTGCTCTCTGTCGCAATAAATAATCGATACACTAACGGCCAATATCGATATTTTATTACAACACAAATGATTAATTTACCCGTCGTCAGTGTCACTGTCACTACCCAATATCTACCATTCTGTTTGCGGGGGGCGCTGTTCGAGTAAATAGGCGTAAAGTGGCGGAAGCAGCGGCCAGTGAAGAACACAAGTTATCTAACAACATCAGAGAAGAAGCGCAGAAAAAAAGAGAAGTGAGAAGAATGGCGGAAGATAACGAAAAACAAATCAAAGACGCACCCGCTAGTTGAGCATGCTGATCAGTTACGCCTGTTTCACACATACTCCGTCTGCAGTGCTTATGCGTTGAGTATTTTTTTCCGCACCCATGTTAACGGATTAGAGCGTTCACACTGCACGCGGTTGCTGTGCAAGTGCATTGAATAATACGTTGTTTATTATACGTTGAGTTTAAACGTGAATATATCTAGAATTGTATTAGTGTACTGTGATAAAAGAGTATCACAATGCTGAAAAAGCACGTTTGTATTTGAAATCAAAATAACGGATAAATGGTGTGTTTGTGGTAAACAGCCGCGGATCAGGAACGGACTGCAAACGTGTCCTGTGTGAAAGCAAAACGAGTCCGTGCTGCTTCTGCATCGCATACGGACTGCATACACACTGCAGACGGAGTATGTGTGAAACAGGCGTTAGTGTTCCTCAAGAAGAATATGCATTGATGAGACCACTGTCCAGGTTAACATAAAGCACTTTACAGTAACTTACTACTGACGTTTCAGTATCATGGTTTACACATGTTAGTTAATGTTCATGTTGTTTTTTTAATGTTCAGGCACTTTTATCTGTCTAGCTGTACAGTGTTTACATTTAAGACCAGGAGGCAGTGAGTTATTATGCAAATGCATATTTCTTTGCACAGTGTTGGAAATGTTGGCATTAATAAATGCATAAGATTTCCTTGTTATGGGTATTTTTTTCTTTTTCAGTCACATATATCGTGATATATCGTTGATGAAATTTCTTCCAATATATTGAATATCGTAGATATCGTGAATCGCGATATTATCGATATCGTGGGCCACATATCGCCACAGAATTGAATCGTGAGTTACCTGTATCGTCCCACCCCTAATCTTGAACAGTGTTGATGTGGTGATTTATGAAAGTAACAATGAAAAAGATGAAGAGTTATTTTCATATATCTTTAAATTGCATTATTCTAACTCATCAAAACTTTTTACATATAAAGAACAAGAAATTATTAGGAAATACGTGTAGTTTCAAAATGTTATCATGCTCAGAGGGCCCAAAAACATTAAAAGTGTCATATAAATTTGTCAGATTAAAGCTGTAATACCAGGGAGGAACACTAGAGGTCCTCATAAGATAAGGAATCGTTTGACCTCTAATGCTATTTAACTCATTCTCAGTATATAAGAATGACAATAATCCATAGAATCAGTTGATATGTACTGTATTGTCAGTCTACTTTTACATAATTATTTTGTATAGGTGCTTAAAGAGCATTAAAATCTTTTTTTTTATCTTTTAAGGAAAAATTATATGATTTAAATACATATATACACTCACTGATAGAACAAAAAATCTTATAAGTATGACACTATACTGCTCAGTTCACTTAATTAGAATGAGAAACAAATACAAAAAGGCCAAAAAAATCTACTAAGTAAATATGTATTTATTTTTAATATATTTGTTTATAATTATTTCACATAAAGGCGTCCCTGATGCATCAAATGCTGTTGTCATGGCAAATAAATAAAAATTAAAAATAGATTCAAATATTTGTTTCTTGTGTTTTTGAGGCAAATAGCGTGCTTAGAATTTCATTTTCATTTTTAAATTTCCAATGATTTATTATATATTTAAAGTGCAGCATCCTAACTCTTTGAAACTTTTTTCATACAAATAACTATTCATTCTGATCAAACACAGATCATTTCATAATTATACAAAACTCCACGAATGAAAGAAAATAAAAAAAACATATCTGATCTCGCTCTGCTCTGCACTTAATGTGTGTGTTTGTGTGGTAAGTGGCTGAGTGTAAAGAGGGGGGATGGGTGGCAAGAGAAAGAGTCAGAGAGGAGGAGAGACAGTTAGGGTTAGTCCAAAAGGTTACTGTGAATGCATGTGCCAACTGGGCACCGTTTTCCTGATGCTATCGGGATGGCGATTGCACAGACGGCGAGGGCCCGGTCATCGCTGCTTGCAGCTTTAATTTTTTTTTTTTTTTTTTCAACCGTTGGGGCACTTTTGGGGGCCTTAACATACTCAAAAACTCTTGAAAATTTGCACACACGTTGGAATCTGCCGTCGTCCGGACGCCACAGAGGCTGGGACCCGGGCGTGGTTCAGGGCCTCTACAGCGCCCCCTGGAACACAGTTTGAAAACTTGATGTACTGTGCACACATACTTGCACGTATTGATATGAAACTCGGTACACATATAGAACTCACCGAGCTGAACAACTTTTGTACTCTATGTCATGGGCTCCACGCAACAGGAAGTGAGATATTTAGGGCTGTTTAAAAAGCGCATGCTCTGGAATTTAACGTACTCCTCCCAGGATTTCTATACGATTGTCACCAAACTCGGTCAGCATGATCTCAAGACATTGGGGACGCTAAATTGCGAGGGGATTTTTGATATCTCGAACGGTTTGGCCGTGGCAAGGCGACAAAGTTTTGGCGAGAAATGAGAAACAGGAAGTGTCTAATAACTGTTGCACACATTGCCTGATTCTGATGAAACTTCACCAGTTTGTTCGTTGTATGATGCCGATTCCATAAATGTGACTATTATGAGTCAAAGTTATAGCGCCACCAACTGGCAGCAGGAAACGTGTCATTTTCAAAATGCTTTGAAATCAGCCTCTTAATTTTACTCGATTTTCTTTAAACTTCATCAAAATCATGTCAAAACACGGCCGATAAAGAATATGTAAAGGGGTCGATGATAAATCAAATGCTGTTGCCATGGCAACGTGTCAAACTTTAAAATTAGATTCCTGTCTTTTCAAGGCAGATAACATGCTTAGAATTTCATGAAACTCAACACACACATCAATATTAATGATAGTTAGACACTGGCAAAAGGTCATAAATGGGCGTGGAGCAGGCACTCTATAGCGCCATCTTTTAACAAAAGTTGGGGGGTTAGTTTTTCCTACAGTCACCAAACTCTGTACTTATATTGTTCTCATCAATCTTGACAACTTTCTAAATCAAACGCATTAGCTAAGACCAACAGAAAGCCGGCTATTTTGATTTGAATGTGGATTTTTTGAAAAATCAGGTAGTAAACAAATTCACACTACTCCTAAGAACAACCAGCTGTTCACACCAAACTTTTTTAACATGAAGAGAAGATTCTGAAGATGTTAAATTGCGAGCGGATTTTGGATATCTCGAACGGTGTTGACGTGGTGATTTTTTAAAGATGTAGTAAAAAACATAACCCTAATTTTTTATATCTTTAAAGTGCAGCATCCAAACTCTTTAAAACTTTTTTCACACAGAGATCTAATCATTCTGAGCAAGTGCTGGAAATATAAATTTTATACAAGCTTCAATGAATTAAAGAAAATTAAAAAGATAACTCAGAAACCTGCTGTCACTCTGGTGAATGTCTCTACAGTATGTGTGTGCGTTCAGTCAGGCACAGAGAAGCTCATTATTGCAGGGGGGAGGGGTGAGAGGCAGAGAGGGTGACAGAGTAGAGAGCCATTCTACAGACCATCTTTGAACAAAATGCACATACTGTATGTAGTATAATTACATAAATATGTCTGATCTTTGAGAGTCTGATATTTTGAGAAAATATAAAGGGTCACTAAGTCTTTCATTGTTCGTATTTTGCAGTTGTTGTTTTTTATTTATTTTTTACTTAACTGTACCATGAACTTGTCCTATTCAGTCACATAGCAAAAGATTTTAAAAAATACAACTTTTTAGCATGATCAATTTATCTTCATTGATAGACAATATTTACATAGTGTTATTTATTGAATATAAAATAATAATAATAAAA
>NC_133378.1:546375-605356 GCF_049309525.1 Garra rufa | reverse complement strand
AACATGTTTTATATTTCATGATAATACATTGCACTGTATCTTATGTTATTACAGTCAACATATAACTTTATTTCATGTTCTGTTGTCTGTGTTTTTCAAGTTAACTTAACCTCACAGACCGTTCTTAAGACATGCAAAAAATGTTTAAAGCTGTTCCTCTCTACTGCTGGCAGTTGTCATTTCAGGCCATCTATTGGTTAAATGGGTAATTCCATAAATAGACGTTGTTTTCCGTGAAGTCATTTTTTTTCGATGCCGTTTTTATGAATGAAAAGTGAGTCCCTGAAGTACATTTTATTTCACAGCTGTAGAGTTAGAAAATAAAAAAGGCTTTAAAATATTGCAATATTTAAAAAATGTGTTCATGACTATGAAGGCAAGTTAGTGATTATCAAGAATACGATTAAGATGTCCTTGAAGAGAAGTATCGCTAGCTAGTTAACGTTAGCTTAAACACGTTATGATAGTGTTTAGCTGTCAGCATTTAAATGTACAACTATGCAGATACAGAGAGTAATTTTATAATAAATCGAAAAGCAAGACATCTTGAAAAATATATAGGGATTTTAAAAGTCAGCTTCACAATAAATTTATTAATTTTCTAGTATAATAAATTGTGGAGCGGGCTCTGGACGACTGGACGACCCCAGCGGAGAGTCTGGTGGGCTGGGCGTCTCCAGTGGAGACTTTGGGAGAGCAGGCTCTGGGCGAGCGGTCACTGGAGGGTGCTCTGGCGGTAGTGAGCAGACACAGACTTAAATACACTGAAGACAGGGCGAGGTACAAACGAGATAATAGGATGACGAGGGGGAAATACAAATATGGGCATGACTAGACCAAATGAGACAGAACTAAAGGGGGAGACAAGGACTAAACCATTAGCATAGGAAACATAGGGGGAAAAACACTGGGAAAACAGAACAGAGACAGAAACAGACTACAAAACCTGACAATGCTTGACTAGTTCTTGACATTTTTTCTGAGTGACCCTCAGAAGAGCTTGTTGGATCATGTCCTGAATGAATGCTGTAAATCCTTTCAACAAAAAAACAGTTTGTTGAGCCAGTCTGTCCTCTTTTTAAAGGAAACATAGGCCTTACATCCTTTGGCCTTTCGACTTCGGGGGGTGCATGCTCCAGAGCGTTTACATGTAAACGAGAAATATCCATCTTTTTGATTTTGCAGACTTGCAGAATTCACACTCCGATAATTTGCATCTTTGAGATGTTTATAGTGGTAAGCCTTTCTTGAATGAATTTTTGGGCATCTGTATTTTTTTCCAAAACATGGATTGTTAAATCTGTGTTCTTGTTGTTTCCTTTTAATCTCTCCTCTTTGTACACAGTTGTCTTTATCAATTCATCCATATTTGATGTACAAAACCTAAAAAAAGGACACAATACATTAGGTTAAAATATAAATAATGTAAAGAGCCAAAAAATCAAAATAATCCTAAGCAAGCTAATGTACATTGTGAGATCAAGATAATTAACAGGAAGTAATAGATAACCTGAATAAGGAGTAATTTATAAACTAAATAACAGACCTTCCAAACAACTGCACCTTATGCAAATAAAAATATGTGATGCTGTGTATTTCGTATCGCTGTCTATGCTTCCTATGCACTCCAAGCAAAGAACTGTAAATAACACTGTTAGATGAAAAGTATCACTTGAAGACTAGTGGAAATATTACTGGAAATCACGTAACAGAATAATAAGTGATGACTTGAGGTTGACATATTCATATAATTATCTGAAGACTACATCGGGTAACGGAATACATCAAGAGACAACTTGAGGCCAACGTACTCGTATGATGGTCTGAAGACAGCAACGGGTAAAGGAATAAATCAAGAGACAACTTGAGGCCAACGTACTCGTATGATGGTCTGAAGACAACATCGGCTCACGGAATAAATCAAGAGACGACTTGAGGCCAATGTACTCGTATGATGGTCTGAAGACAACATCGGCTCACGGAATAAATCAAGAGACAACTTGAGGCCAACGTACTCGTATGATGGTCTGAAGACAACAACGGGTAACGGAATAAATCAAAAGACGACTTGAGGCCAACGTACCTGTATGATGGTCTGAAGACAACATCGTGTAACGGAATAAATCAAAAGACGACTTGAGGCCAACGTACCTGTATGATGGTCTGAAGACAACATCGGGTAACGGAATAAATCAAAAGACGACTTGAGGCCAACGTACTCGTATGATGGTCTGAAGACAACATCGGGTAACGGAATAAATCAAGAGACGACTTGAGGCCAACGTACTCGTATGATTTTCTGAAGACAACATCGGGTAACGGAATAAATCAAGAGACGACTTGAGGTCAACGTACTCGTATGATGGTCTGAAGACAACATCGGCTCACGGAATAAATCAAGAGACGACTTGAGGCCAACGTACTCGTATGATGGTCTGAAGACAACATCGGCTCACGGAATAAATCAAGAGACGACTTGAGGCCAACGTACTCGTATGATGGTCTGAAGACAACATCGCGTAACGGAATAAATCAAGAGACGACTTGAGGCCAACATACTCGTATGATGGTCTGAAGACAACATCGCATAACGGAATAAATCAAGAGACGACTTGAGGCCAACGTACTCGTATGATGATCTGAAGACAACATCGTGTAACGGAATAAATCAAAAGACGACTTGAGGCCAACGTACCCGTATGATGGTCTGAAGACAACATCGGCTCACGGAATAAATCAAGAGACGACTTGAGGCCAACGTACCTGTATGATGGTCTGAAGACAACATCGTGTAACGGAATAAATCAAAAGACGACTTGAGGCCAACGTACTAGTATGATGGTCTGAAGACAACATCGCGTAACGGAATAAATGAAGAGACGACTTGAGGCCAACATACTGGTATGATGGTCTGAAGACAACATCGCGTAACAGAATAAATCAGATAATTCAAACGCTTCTCACTGGTTCTTACAGCACATCACGCTGCACTGGCTGTTAGACCAAGCTGAACTTATCAACGGTCCGTACATCGCGTTTGTTTATACTCAGCAGAAATTACACCAATAAATTAGAACTTGAGAAACTTTCCAGTGGCACAAAACACATATGCGGCCATTTAGTGGCAGTCTGTAGCCCAGTTTAGTTTTTGTTTGTAAACTATAAAAATAACATAAAGATCTATGTTCCTATCAGACCGTTTAATTTTGAGCTGTATATACTGGTATCAACTCTTAACTCACAATGTTATTAGAAGGTGAAAATTGCTAATCTAAAAACAAATATGCATTTTATGATCATCAGCCATAGTGACAGACTGCTGTAAATGAATAAGGAAGTTTGAAAACTTTGGTCTTACCTTGTAACCTGTAACTGTGCTTGACAGAGGAGTTTTTGCCGTTGTTGTTATTTATTTATTTTTCTTAATTTTGGCGCAATCAGCAGCAGCATGGCGCACTGTGATGACATTGTAGACGTTGATTGGCTCCCGCAGTTGTTGTCCCAGGAACATCATAAAAGATATTGGTCTCAGGACAAGAACCACTTGGCAAAATCAGGACGTGCAATAAGATACCGAATAAAGGACTTGAATGAAGATTAAAAAATCTTTTTTTTTTTTATTGCAAAACGTTAACCAGAAAGCAAGCACATAATAAGTCAATTAAGTAAACATTCCTTTCAGTAGAAATTTTACGTCAGGTAAATTCAAATAAGAATTTTAATTATGCAATATAAAATAAACATTAATTAATTTACATTTCATTTTACACCGTTAAAATAAAGTTGGCAAATATAAGTATGAATGATCGATCATTTTAAAGCAATACATAATTCCTAATTCCTGTCTATAAATAGCCTAATGTTATGTTTATTAATCCTTTAAAACTTTGTAAATATCACAGCTTGATAACGGTAAGACCTCACTACATGCCTGATGTCATATATTTTAGTTGCTACATCGACTCCTTCATATTTTTGTCCACCAGATGACAGTAATGGACCTAATGTCAAAATTCAATTTTCAGCCTCATTGCCTCAGGAAACTTCATTCTAGCATAAACATTTGATAAAACAATAGTCATGATATTGCTCCTCCTGAAAATCGTCATAGTTTAAAATGCATGATAGGTTTAATGTTATATCACCAGCAAAAAATAACTATAATGTTCTCCACTGATAATTACAACATAGGCAGCGTAAAAACCTAAAAAAGGAAAGTATACCATGAGCAGGTCTAATAAATGTTGCAATGATATTAAATATTAAAAGCAAATTTGTTGTTTTTGAATATCATCTCTGCTCTATTCATTAACTTTGCAGGTGTATTATACGAACTTAATTAGTATTATGTCTTTGTATTAAAAAAAAGTTATGAATAAACGTTCCAGTAACCTAACAGACATTCGTTTAAAGTTGTTTAGTCTTTGAAATAAGAAATAAAACATTATTTGTACATGGTTCACAACTTCATTCAGTTCCCAGATAAGAATATTTTTGTTAGCTGGGGTGCAGTCTGAAATGTATTATCTAACTTCTCAAACTGGCAATAAGACTACGGTTGAAAACCTGTCTCATGTGTAGGCCTATTTGTTGGTACATTAAAACATTTCTCCATGATGTGTTGCAGTCCTATTGCATTCGTCAGTGTTGTAGGAGGAGCCGTGTATGGCAAGCTGCTTTAGTAATATTTCCAGCGTTACTCGTCATTTTTTACTATAGAGAATAACACAACAGAGCTCTAATTAAGTTCTTACTAGTAAAAATTACAATTAGAGATCTATCTATTTATATTTGTAACTAGCAAAAATGTATTTAGAGACCTCTCTAACCGTAACAGGGATGGATTAATGGACAGGAGCTGGATTTTTGAGCCAAATGGTTTAGAATGTAGCTTCCAAAACACACACACACAAAAATAATAGAATATATTATATATTCATCTGTTAAATGTGATTTTGCTGCTCAGTGCATTTGTTCACTGTGGCAAGCTGTTGTTGAAGCTAAAAATAACTTCCGCTAAACTTTTCATTTTAAAAGTCCCAAAGTCAGTATTAACTGCTCACTCATAACACGGTCTCTTGTCGCCATCTAAAGGCGGAACAATGTAACGTTAACTACAATCACCATCACGAATACACACACATTTCTCAATACTAAATACTATTTTTAAATACATTATTTAAGATATAGTTTATATACATTTTTTATTTATTGATTAATAATATTTAATAAACAACAACAACAAAAACAGGCATCAAAAAGTTGCTGGGCAATTCAGTCAAGAGTAAAGGCATCATTCAGCACTGAATTTACATAAACATGCTACATAAACTATCTTCTTCTCTGGAACAAATAATAAATTAATGAGATCAAAGACTGCCTGTTAGATTTACCCATAACGAATTACATGTCATGTGTAACCACTACAGAGGGCAGAGCCAGCGGTAAATTCCTGAAGATCTGGCCATGGTGAGAGCGCTCTCGAGCGGATTTGATGAGTGCAGTTCACCCCCTGATGTTATCTTTATTAACAAACTGCATATTTGAACTATAAACAAGTACATTCTCGCCTGAAAACCTCTTAAAACTACATTCCATGACACAAAGAGAGTAATATTTATAAAATGATTTGGAGGTCCGCCATGACACTCAAAAAAACGGTCCTGGCTAGAACACGTGGAGTGATACAAAATTGTGAAAGGGCGTTCCTGTAGCGATACCAGTAGAATATCTCACGGTTCTCAACCAATCAGATTTGAGAACCTGAACGAAACCTGTTGTATAAATATATATGTGTGTGTATATATATATATATATATATATATATATATATATTCTAACTGATACGATCACACTGGTGTGATTAGAAAGGTTAGTGCAGCACCTCACCATGCTGCTAAATTCAAATTCAATTAGCCAGAGTCAGACCCGTTTTTGCGCATTATAACCAATCACACAATTCTGTAGAGTTTATGAATGCAATGGCCAATCAAAGGCATTGAGATGAGTCATCTCTGAAACACAGGTGTTTTGTTCAGTGTGTATGCTCACTGACTGATATTTGCTGATATTCATTTTACAGTGTAAACAGCTTATAATGGAAGTTTTTGAGAGTGCCTGAACTGTGGCTTGACTGAAGTCAATGATAATGTTCTTTGACAAATGGGGGCTCGTCCGCTCATCTCCTGTTAACATAACTGGAGTTTAATTTGCATACATGAGAAAGAAATCATCGACAAATCTTTCGTGTGGATTTATATGGGGCAAGTCATTAGAAAGAAATCATCGACAAATCTTTCGTGTGGATTTATATGGGGTAAGTCACTGAGCTTTATTCTTTTTCTGGCTGTTTTCCTTTTGGTGTGGAAGAAAAGAGGTGGGGACATGGAATTTGATCTGACTACGTTTACGCTAGCTCCAAGCACAGAGCAGTAGAAAAGATGATCTCTTTAAAATTTCAGATTTCTTTAAAATAGAAATTCCTCATCGTACGTCCAAAAAGATGGTTAAAATGGTATTGTATAAAGAATTGGTGCAGCAACAAGTTTTACCTGAGGAGTCAGGGTTAGCAAATGTGCAGGAGGGAGCTGCTGCGCTGGCGGAGGCCGACGAGAAGCCCTCTACTGTTTTGCTTTCGTTTACGCCCCAGTGATCCGGTTTTTGTGCATCAAAGTACACCAGTGGCAGGGGCGACGTCTGCCACTGATCCATTAATTGTGCTTAAACTAAAGGAATTGGAGTTAAAAGTAAAAATGGAGGAGAGAGAGACCAAGAAGCTCCGGCTGAGAGAATTAGAGTTGGAAATGGAAAAGGATGCTCGACTTCGTGGGAGTCGCGGTCGGTCTCAGCCGACTGTGAGCTCACCGGAGAGTTCTCCTGCTTTTCCCTCGTTCGCACGGCTGCCTTCGGGTCCTCCACCGGGTTCTCTTGGATCTGTTCCGACTGCACATGTGAATAATCCTCCCCTATTTGATGTGAGTAAGCATATTAATTTGGTGCCTTCTTTTCGAGAGGCGGAAGTAGATTCGTACTTCACGGCTTTTGAGCGTGTGGCCGCTATATTGCAATGGCCTAAAGAGATGTGGGCTCTGTTATTGCAATATAAGTTGGTGGGGAAAGCTCAAGAAGTATGCTCCGCGTTACTGAAAAGTCTGACTACGATATGATCAAGGCAACTGTGTTGCGTGCTTATGAGTTAGTGCCAGAAGCCTATAGACAAAGATTTAGGGCCCTAAAGAAAACGGACAGACAAACATTTGTAGAGTTTGCAAGGGAAAAACAAACCTTTTTGACAAATGGTGTATGGCAAGCAAAGTTAGCACGAGAAAACTTGGTGGTACATCTGAATGAACAAAAAGTGCCGTCTCTCTCAGCAGCCGCCGTACTCGCTGATGAGTTTGTGTTGACTCACCGAATGGTGTTTCCTTCCGTGGGGAGGTTTGATAAAGTAACTGTCCATGGTGCTGAAATGCAGGTCAAGGGGGGGCGAGATGTTTATACCCGATATAGTAGGGGTGCATCGTTTGGAGCTGGCAGATCTGCGAAAAGTCGATCGTATGAGGAGCGATTATGCTTCTATTGCCGGGATGCAGGTCATTTGATTGCTGATTGTGAGGCTTGGAAAAAGAAAAGTCTGGCAAGTACACCTAAAACTTTAGGTTTTATAAATTCTGTTTCAGCCAGTTCTCCCTCGTCTGGGTATGAACCGTTTATGTTACATGGATGTATAGCGTTCAGTAGTGAGGACGAGGGTACACACATTTCCATCTTGCGGGACACAGGAGCGGCTCAGTCGCTGATTTTAAACAATGCGCTAAAGCTGGTCCCCGAATCTTACACTGGTACTGACGTTCTACTTCGCGGCGTGGGTACCGGTTGTTTAAAAGCTCCGTTACATAGACTTTTCCTTAAGTCCGCCTTGGAAACCGGGTACGTTAACGTAGCTGTGTGCACGAGTTCAATTTATTTTAGGCAATGACCTGGCTGGTGGCCAAGTGTTTTCCCATCCTATCGTGGTAGAAAAGCCTGCCCAAGTTGATGGTGTACCACATACATTTCAGGATGTTTTCCCTGCTTGTGCGGTAACACGAGCACAGGCTCGTAAGTTTGAGGATGTGCTGGATTTGTCTGATTCCTTTATGGTTGCCCCTGATCTGAGCAAATCAGTTTCTGGATCAGGTCAGTGTATAGTCCTTCCTGAGAGTCCCTTGCAGATTGGTCGCAAGCAGCTAGCTGCCGCGTAAAACGCCGATCCGTCACTTTCAGGGTGTATTGATGCTGCCATGGAAAAACGCAATTGTGACTCTAAAGTAATGTAATTTTGGGAAAACGAAATTCTAATATGTAGATGGAAAGCTGAGGATAGTGTGTGTCAGATTGTGGTTCCGAAGGGTTATCGTAATCAGATATTGGAACTTGCACATGTCAATGTTCTCTCGGGACACTTGGGAGTCAGGAAAACTCGAGTGTTACGACATTTTTTCTGGCCTGGGTTAAAGGCAGATGTGTCAGCTTACTGCCGTTCATGTCATGTGTGCCAGGTGGTGGGAAAACCTAACCAAAAAATACCTTGTGCGCCGCTGCACCCAATACCTGTTGTGGGAGAACCGTTTGAGCGTGTCATTATTGATTGTGTCGGCCCGTTGCCGAAATCCAAGTCCGGGCATCAATACATATTAACCATAATGTGTGCGGCTACATGTTTTCCCGAGGCCATTCCCATGCGCAATATTGGAGCTAAAGCCGTGGTAAAGGAGTTGATAAAATTTTGCTCAGTCTTCGGGTTGTTGAAAATTATCCAAATGGACCAAGGTACCAATTTTACTTCAACATTGTTCTAAGCATCAGTTGTCAACTGCCTTTCATCCAGAAATGCAGGGAGCGCTCGAACGCTTCCACCAGTCCCAAACGAATGTCCTCTTTCATGATATTGACGGTTATGTATGCTACACTCATTAAGCAGCATCCTTACCGCGTGAATCCATCGAAAAGGGATATCATGAGAAAGGAAGTGGATTATTTATTAAAGCAGGGGCTTGCGTCACCCAGTTTAAGCCCTTGGAGTTCACCCTGTCTTTTGGTACCAAAGTCGGACGGTACTTTTAGATTTTGCACTGATTATAGGAAGGTGAATAGTATAACTAAACCTGACTGTTTCCCTTTACCCCGGACAGAGGACTGTGTAGATCGCGTTGGCTTGCCCAAATATGTGACAAATTTGGACCTGTTAAAAGGCTATTGGCAGGTGCCCCTGACAGCTTGTGCATAAGAAATTTTCGCGTTCGTGACGCCGGATAATTTCCTTCAATATTCTGTCATGGCCTTCGGGATGCGGAATGCTGCAGCCACTTTTCAGCGGCCAATGCAAAAGGTATTGTCCGGGGTGGAAAATTTTGAAGCGTATCTAGACGACATGGTGGTTTATTTCAGCTCTATATTTATTTCGTGAATGTCCAACTCTAATCAGAGGCTGATGAGGTGGGCATTAATGGTCCGAAATTTCACCCTTGAAATTCGTCACAAAAAGGGTAGTGAGAATGTTTTGGCAGATGCACTTTCTCGTGTCTATTAGAGTTAATTCGTTTGTGTAACATGTCAAAACAAAAAGAAAGAACGTGTTTTGACTTTTTGATGGGTGGGGGCATGGGCGACATTAGGGGGGGGCAAGGGGGGGCAGTTGCCCCCCCTGTGGTTAGTCATGGAATCCTCGACAGCCCCGCTGCAACTGCTTTAGCCAAGCTTAGGCTCGGTTGTACTTGGGAACTAGACGGTGCTATGTAACCCTCAAACGAAAGCAAAGCAATTGAAGATCTGGAAAACTATCCAACGTGTTTTTGCAGCGTTGAGCAATGTAGCCAATCACAGACATATCTGTTGTTTCCGAACAATTAGAAACACTTGTCAGAATTCACTCACTGCTGAAAGCGCCTGATCGGTTTTTATTAAGTGCCGTTTTGTGCGCTCATGAATCATCTTATGAGTGTAGACGCGATGTAAATAAAATATTAATTGCGTAGTTTAGAGAGCTTAATTAATTATAACGGAATTTTGTGAGATCTCTATGAATTTTTAGTGATAATAAGGGGAGCGTGCTTTGCACTTTCCAGGCTATAATCCATTTAGAATTTGTATGAAACTTTCGTTTTTCGGCACATGTAAGCTGATGTGTTTTGGGAGTGACATTTGCATATTTACGCTGGGTTTATTCTCGAAATAACGGTGAAGCAATAGACGGGATAAAAATATATTTTCCCCTTCTCCCAAAACAACTTACTGTTTCAGCTATAAAATAGTTCAGTTTTGTATGTAATGGTAAAATGTTTATATTTAGTTTCGTTTTTTATTTAGCTAATTTAGAAAAACGCTTGGAGCATTTTTTATTCGTTAAATATATATATATATTTACCGAACAGCGCCCAGCGGAAGACTGATCATAGTCTGTTTGATCAGTTTGCCTTCTCAAATCATCACGACTTGCCTAAAATGAAATCTATAGATATAAAACAGTTCAAGTATAAAACAATGGTAGTTTAAACGTTACAGATACATGTGAGCTATATGCGCATAGTTTGTGCAGAAAGTGGAAGCTAAAGCTTGCAGGACATCGAGGCACCAGTGCAATCACTTGCATTTTTTTCATTGGAAGCAATTTAAAATTATCCGTCATTTTTGCTCACAAAGTATGAGTAATACATCGAAAAAAACGTTACAGCATTTTTATAAAATAAAGAAAACAAAAATTATGTGCTTTCTGCCGTCTGGTTCTTGAACAGGAGTGCTTAACAAAATGAAGCGAAATGCATGCCTCACAGACATAATAAATACATTTATAGAAAGCTTTAAATTATTACTTAACGAAATAAAACAAATCAAAAGCACAAACTCTTTCATGTAATCCGTAAAGATGAATTTCTCTCTGAAGGCGCGTCCAAAAAGGAGATTGCGACACTGACTCAGAATAAACAAATTAATTAATAAATAATTCATTTATGTCCTTACTCTTTCCTCGACACATTCATTGTTATTTATTTTTGCCGGTGCTTGGGGTGAGTTTTAGCCTATTGTGTGCGCTTGAACGCGGATTCAGCTGCGCTAAAGCACACTAAACGGTGTCTGAGTCGGTCTCAAAAGTGAAAGCGAAAGTGAAGTTTCGTGTTGTTTCCACCAGCGCGGCATTTTTTTTCTTCTCCATAATTGATGGTTGTCTAAATTATGAAAATAAGGAGAAGCCTAAAACAGGCCCGATGCCGGCCCGGGTCTGAACTATGACGTGAAAATTGGCCCGAAGCCGTAGCCCTGGGGTGTAAAAAAAAGTCAGGGCCCATCGGCCCGGGCTGAAGTGCAGCGCTTTAATTGACTGCTTTGATGTGCTGCAATACCGTAGGGCACTGTTTTAATGCTTACATCTGGTTTTTTTTCTTGCCCCCCCTGACTCAAGAGTCAAATGTCGCCCATGGGTGGGGGTGTTACGTTCGAGAACGTATTGTTTTTCCTGTGTGGGGTTTTGTGTGTGTGCTTTCTCTCTCTCTCTCTTTCTTTTTCTCTTCCGATCTCACTCTCAGGGAACTCCGCCTTGATTGGACGTGTTCGAGATGTGCCTGAGGATTGGCAGGATGGGGTGGAGCGTCTTTTTGAAAAAGGCCCGGAAAGCTGACGTGAGGAGAGGGGAGAGAGATGTTGCTGGCGTTGTGTAGTAGCTGAGAGACTTGATAGCTGCTGTCGGTGGCTGGTGTTTCGTGATCTTTGAAACTGTGTGCCCAATGTTTGTTGTCTCCCATTTCTTTTAACTGACTCGTTAAATTGAGAAAACCCCATTGTTGCCTGATTTCTTATGTTCGTTCCTTTAGCGTGGCAGTTGTGCTCCCCTACATTGCTGTAAGCATTGTCTCCCTTTCATTCCTGAAGCGGTAGGGGCTGGGTGCCTTTTTCTTTCTTTTTGTAACTCTTTTTCTCCTGTTTTTTTTTATATTTATGGAGGTAGGAGAAGGACCGCTGTATTTTATTTTATTTTATTTTGTGGAGTTTAGTTAGTAGCTGATCGAGTTTAGTTAGCGATCGTTTTGTTTATTATTTTGGCCTTGCCCAGCCCTGAACAGATGCTTCATTGTGCCTTTATGAAACTGAAAGAAAAGTAATAAACACAAGGAAACTGCTGAAATTAAACCTTTTAAGACACTTTATTTATGTTGCCTCCCTGACCCTGGACCAGGGGCGTAACAGTAAAAAAAAAAGTGGAAAATATCAGTTTTGGTCGAATTTGAGGTTTTTACAAAAATGAGTTCATTAAGCCTCTAGTGATCTCAATGCTCCAAATAGTATTTAAACATCTAAAATTACCTTTATTTGTACATTTTCTCAGAGGAGTACCTTTTTTGCTCACTTCTGGACAATTGTTGCTGCTTCTCACCACAAGCAGGTCTATCGTTGCAAAGCACAGCATCCCAGCTTTATGAATATTTATATTGATTTCTTAGTGCCATGAGTCCAAACCAGTAAAATATGATTTTCAAACCCATGCTGATGAAAACAAAACGATCGCATTGACTGACATTTCCAAAGCACGTACATAAGACGCACCTCTAGGAGAGCATGCAATCTATAAAGTACATTTTTGTGAAATATGTCTTGGCGAGTTTCACACAAACATAATCTGTTCTGTCTTGCATGATTGTTTAGTTAATGGTTGGGGGGAAATCTGATGTGTAATAGTATATTAGAAGCATTACAGTAGGTCAACTCTATTGCTTTCAAACGGCTGTAGATAAGTCATTCCAACAAGTCATATATCATTTTGAAGATATTTTAATGAAAATAAAAAGTACTCATTTTTGAAAATCTGCTCATTCCCACTCTTTTGTCAGCATGGATTAATGTTATTTGCTTTCATTCTGTACGATGAAAGTATTACAATGTATAACTTATTAAATCCACCTTAGCGAATATAAAGTGATTTCAACCGATGGAGGGGATGGGGTGGGATGGCATTTAATCAGTCTGTGCATCATAATATGCCCCTTAATTAGGGCCCGAGCACCGATGGTGTGAGGACCCTATTGAATCTGCTCCGTTTATTAGGGCCCGAGCACCGATGGTGTGAGGACCCTATTGGATCTGCTTAGTTTATTATTATTAGGGCCCGAGCACCGATGGTGTGAGGACCCTATTGAATCTGCTCCGTTTATTAGGGCCCGAGCACTACAGTGCGAGGACCCTATTGGAATTGCTCCGTTTATTAGGGCCCGAGCCCAAAAGGGCGAAGGCCCTATTGTTCTTCTAAGGGTTCTTATTTTTAGGGCCCGAGCACCGATGGTGTGAGGACCCTATTGGATCTGCTCCGTTTCTTATTATTATTATTCTTCTTCTCCGGAATGAATCGCATTTTTGAGGGTCTAAACATACCCGAAAACTCATGAAACTTTGCACACACATCAAACCTGGCGAAAATGGACATCTGATATGGGTTGCAGAAGTGGGTGTGGCAAAATGGCTCAATAGCGCCACCTTTACACGTTCCGCGGTGTGCGCATTCAGCTGTGATTATCGTACATGCACGCAAATCGGTACACACATGTAACTCACCAATACCTACAAAAAAGCCTCCTGGGACAAAATCCGAAACCCAACAGGAAGTCGGTTATTATTAATTTTCTTAGCAAAATTTGTGTCATTTTTGCCATTTTCAGGCGTCATACTTGAACGAACTCCTCCTAGAGATTTATTCGGATCAACACCAAATTTGGTGAGTCTAATCTAAAGCCCTTTGTGACGTTAAATTGCAAAGATCTAGAGTTTTCATCAGAGGGCGTGTCCGTGGCGGCCTCGCAAATTTCGATGTTTCGCCATGAAAAAGGAAGCTGCTATAACTCAGGCATAAAATGCCCGATCTGCCCCAAACTTCACATTTGTGATAACACTCCTGACTTGAAGACATTTACATGCCCATATTCAGTTATACTCATAGCGCCACCTGCAGGCACCAGGAAGTGTCATGCTGTACTCTGCAACAAATTCCTCCTGGAGATTTAATCAGATCAACACCAAAATCGGTCAGTCTAATAAAAAGGCTTTAGCGATGTTAAATTGCGAAGATCTTGAGTTTTCGTTGAAGGGCGTGTCCGTGGCGGCCTGGCAAATTTCGTGGTCTCGCCATGGATATAAATCTTGTTATAACTCAGCCATAAAATGTCCGATTTGCCTCAAACTTCACATGTTCGATAAGAGTCCTGGCCTGAACCAATCTGAAGGCCTATATTCTATTATAATCACAGCGCCACCTGTTGGCAACAGGAAATGACTTGTACCAAACTCCTCCTAGAGATTTAATGATATCAACATTATATTTGGTCAGTCTGATCTCGAGGCCTTAGAGATGTTAAATTGTGAAGATCTTGAGTTTGCGTTAAAGGGCGTGTCCGTGGCGGCCTGACAAAGTTTGATGTTTCGCCATGGGCATAAAAGTTGTTATAACTCAGCCATAAAATGTCCGATCTGCCTCAAACTTCACATGTTTGGTAAGAGTCCTGGCCTGAAGACATCTAAAGGCCAATATAAAGATATTATTATAGTGCCACCTATTGGCAGCAGGATATATCATATCTTGCACTAACTCACACATACCAAGGTCAATCTGCACCAAACTTCATATGTTTGATGAAAGTGCTGGCCTGAACACATCTACATGCCAATAATCAGTTATAGGCATAGCGCCACCAGCTGGCAGCAGGAAGTTTGGCATATTTAAGTGACTTTGATCTATTTTTCCTACATTTACTGTATTAAAAGCATACTGCCCACCGTTTGCTGTGTTCCTAAAGCCACCGGTCGGCGGTGAGCCCGTGTGCGAGGGCCCGTTCATCGCTGCTTGCAGCTTTAATTTTTTTTTATTTTTTTTATTTTTTTTCAACCGTTTGGGCACTTTTGGGGGCCTTAACATACTCAAAAACTCTTGAAAATTTGCACACACGTTGGAATCTGCCGTCGTCCGGACGCCACAGAGGCTGGGACCGGGGCGTGGTTCAGGGCCTCTACAGCGCCCCCTGGAACACAGTTTGAAAACTTGATGTACTGCGCACACATACTTACACGTATTGATATGAAACTCGGTACACATATAGAACTCATCGAGCTGAACAACTTTTGTTCTCTATGTCATGGGCTCCACGCAACAGGAAGTGAGATATTTAGGGCTGTTTTAAAAGCGCATGCTCTGGAATTTAACGTACTCCTCCCAGGGTTTCCATAGGATTGTCACCAAACTCGGTCAGCATGATCTCAAGACATTGGGGACGCTAAATTGCGAGGGGATTTTTGATATCTCGAACGGTTTGGCCGTGGCAAGGTGACAAAGTTATGGCGAGAAATGAGAAACAGGAAGTGTCTAATAACTGTTGTACACATTGCCTGATTCTGATGAAACTTCACCAGTTTGTTCGTTGTATGATGCCGATTCCATAAATGTGACTATTATGAGTCATAGTTATAGCGCCACCAACTGGCAGCAGGAAACGTGTCATTTTCAAAATGCTTTGAAATCAGCCTCTTAATTTTACTTGATTTTCTTTAAACTTCATCAAAATCATGTCAAAACACGGCCGATAAGAATATGTAAAGGGGTCGATGATAAATCAAATGCTGTTGCCATGGCAACGTCTCAAACTTTAAAATTAGATTCCTGTCTTTTCGAGGCAGATAACATGCTTAGAATTTCATGAAACTCAACACACACATCAATATTAATGATAGTTAGACACTGGCAAAAGGTCATAAATGGGCGTGGAGCAGGCACTCTATAGCGCCATCTTTTGACAAAAGTTGGGGGGTTAGTTTTTCCTACAGTCACCAAACTCTGTACATATATTGTTCTCATCAATCTGGACAACTTTCTAAATTAAACTCATTAGCTAAGACCAACAGGAAGCCGGCTATTTTGATTTGAATGTGGATTTTTTGAAAAATCAGGCTGTAAACAAATTCACACTCCTTCTAAGAAAAAAAAGCTTTTCACACCAAACTTTTTTAACATGAAGAGAAGATTCTGAAGATGTTAAATTGCGAGCGGATTTGGGATATCTTGAACGGTGTTGACGTGGTGATTTTTTAAAGATGTAGTAAAAAACATAACCCTAATTTTTTATATCTTTAAAGTGCAGCATCCAAACTCTTTAAAACTTTTTTCACACAAAGATCTAATCATCATGAGCAAGTGCTGGTAATATCATAACTAATCACGCTTCTATGAATTAAAGAAAATTAAAATAAGAACTCAGTAACCTGCTGTCACTGGGCTGACTGTCTGTGTTGACACTAAGAGTGACTGAAGGGGGGAGGGGTGAAAGGGAGAGAGACCAGTGGAACATGCTGTTTTGCTTCAGACCATCTTTGAGGAAGATGCTCATTGCACATTACACATTGCTGTAGTTTAATCTAGATAAATATGTCTGAACTTTGAGAGTCTGATCTTTAAGAAAATATAAAGGGTCACAAACTCTTTCATTCTTTGTATATTGCAGTTGTTTATTTATTTTTTACTGAACTATACCATGAACTTGTCCTATTCAGTCACATAGCAAAAGATTAAGAAAAATACAACTTTTTAGCATGAGCGATTTATCTTCATTGATAGACATTTATTTTCATAATTTAAATTTTAGATTGAATAAAAAAAACACTAACAATTTCAAGACAAACTTTGACAACAAAACAAACTTTGCTGTTATCTGTTCAAAACATCTGAAAATTGTACCATTTTAAGATGAGTTATATTTATATATCGCCCCATTACAATACCCAACTTGATTTTTAAAGATATTTTTAAAGAATGAAGGGTTTATTGAGCACTTTATTGTGTATTGCTGTACACCCACATGAACTGTGTTCATGTTCATGTTAATTCACAGTACATACACTATGTTAAAAGATACTAATTTACCTTTAAACAATATATGAGTACTTTTTTAGGTTAATATTAATTAACATTAATAAATGCTATTTAATTATTGTTCATGTTAACTAATATAGTTAATGTTAACAAATGAAACTGGATGGTAAAATTGTACATTTAGTGTGTATGTGTCTGTGTGTTGATTTTAAAATTTTACCCTTTCAATTCAAACTTTAAATCCAAACTGGCTGAGGGTTAATGTGAATGCATGTGCCAACTTTGACCGTTTTCCTAATTGATTCTTAGTTATGTAGCGCTTAAAAGTGATGTCTTATAACAGGTGTCACCTGCAAAGCAATATCCACACACAAATTGAACAGATAGGTAACGATGACATTTAAGCAGAAGTGGTGGATGTAAAGCAAGCAATAATAACATTTTGTTATCATCATGAATTACTTGTTCTTATCGTCATCCTCAGAATATTGGGAAAATGTTCCCTATATTGTGAACGGCTTTGGGATATCTTGAACGGTGTTGATGTGGTGATTTATGAAAGTAACAATAAAAAAGATGAAGAGTTTTTTCATATATCTTTGAATTGCATTATTCTAACTCATCAAAACTTTTTACATATAAAGAACAAGAAATTCTTAGGAAATACGTGTAGTTTCAAAATGTTATCATGCTCAGAGGCCCCAAAAACATTAAAAGTGTTATATAAATTTGTCAGATTAAAGCTCTAATACCAGGGATGAACACTAGAGGTCCTCATAAGATAAGGAATCGTTTGACCTCTAATGCTATTTAGCTCATTCTCAGTGTATAAGAATGACAATAATCCATAGAATCAGTTGATTTGTACTGTATTGTCAGTGTACTTATACATAATTATTTTGTATAGGTGCTTAAAGAGCATTAAAATCTTTTTTTTTTATCTTTTAAGGAAAAGTTATATGATTTAAATACATATATACACTCTCACTGATAGAACAAAAAATCTTATAAGTATGACACTATACTGCTCAGTTCACTTAATTAGAATGAGAAACAAATACAAAAAGACCAAAAAAATCAACTAAGTAAATATGTATTTATTTTTTATATATTTGTTTATAATTATTTCACAGATGCTTATAGATTATTAAAATAATATTTAAAAATGCTTGTAGACCATAAAACATGGTAACTATTTAAAATAGGGTCTCTTTTGTTAACAATGGCTAATGAACTAACAAACACGAACAAACAACGAACAATATATTTGTACTCGATTTTCTTCAAACTTCATCAGAATAATGTAAAAGCCCTGATGCATCAAATGCTGTTGCCATGGCAAATAAATAAAAATAAAAAATACATTAAAATATTTGTTTCCTGTGATATTTAAGGCAGATAGCGTGCTTAGAATTTAATTTTCCATTTTCAATTTTCAATGATTTTTATTCAATTTTCAATGATTTTATTTTCAATGATATTTAAAGTGCAGCATCCTAACTCGAAGCTTTTTTCATACAAATAACTATTCATTCTGATCAAACACAGTTCATTTCATAATTTTACAAAACTCCACGAATGAAAGAAAATTAAAAAACATATCTGATCTCACTCTGCTCTGCACTCTATATGTGTGTTTGTGTGGTAAGTGGCTGAGTGTAAGGAGGGGGGATGGGTGGTAAGAGAAAGAGTCAGAGAGGAGGAGAGACAGTTAGGGTTAGTCCAAAGGGTTACTGTGAATGCATGTGCCAACTGGGCACCGTTTTCCTGATGCTATCGGGATGGCGACTGCACAGACGGCGAGGGCCCGGTCATCGCTGCTTGCAGCTTTAATTAGGGCCCGAGCCCAAAAGGGCGAAGGCCCTATTGTTCTTCTAAGGATTCTTATTTGTTTTTTTTTTTATTTTTGTTTTTTTTCAACCGTTGGGGCACTTTTGGGGGCCTTAACATACTCAAAAACTCTTGAAAATTTGCACACACGTCGGAATCTGCCGTCGTCCGGACGCCACAGAGGCTGGGAACCGGGCGTGGTTCAGGGCCTCTACAGCGCCCCCTGGAACACAGTTTGAAAACTTGATGTACTGCGCACACATACTTGCGCGTATTGATATGAAACTCGGTACACATATAGAACTCATCGAGCTGAACAACTTTTGTACTCTATGTCATGGGCTCCACGCAACAGGAAGTGAGATATTTAGGGCTGTTTAAAAAGCGCATGCTCTGGAATTTAACGTACTCCTCCCAGGAATTCCATGGGATTGTCACCAAACTCGGTCAGCATGATCTCAAAACATTGGGGACGCTAAATTGCGAGGAGATTTTTGATATCTCGAACGGTTTGGCCGTGGCAAGGCGACAAAGTTATGGCGAGAAATGAGAAACAGGAAGTGTCTAATAACTGTTGCACACATTGCCTGATTCTGATGAAACTTCACCAGTTTGTTCGTTGTATGATGCCGATTCCATAAATGTGACTATTATGAGTCAAAGTTATAGCGCCACCAACTGGGAGCAGGAAACGTGTCATTTTCAAAATGCTTTGAAATCAGCCTCTTAATTTTAATCGATTTTCTTTAAACTTCATCAAAATCATGTCAAAACACGACCGATAAGAATATGTAAAGGGGTCGATGATAAATCGAATGCTGTTGCCATGGCAACATGTCAAACTTTAAAATTACATTCCTGTCTTTTCAAGGCAGATAACATGCTTAGAATTTCATGAAACTCAACACACACATCAATATTAATGATAGTTAGACACTGGCAAAAGGTCATAAATGGGCGTGGAGCAGGCACTCTATAGCGCCATCTTTTGACAAAAGTTGGGGGGTTAGTTTTTCCTACAGTCACCAAACTCTGTACATATATTGTTCTCATCAATCTGGACAACTTTCTAAATCAAACTCATTAGCTAAGACCAACAGAAAGCCGGCTATTTTGATTTGAATGTGGATTTTTTGAAAAATCAGGTAGTAAACAAATTCACACTACTCCTAAGAACAACCAGCTGTTCACACCAAACTTTTTTAACATGAAGAGAAGATTCTGAAGATGTTAAATTGCGAGCGGATTTTGGATATCTCGAACGGTGTTGACGTGGTGATTTTTTAAAGATATAGTAAAAAACATAACCCTAATTTTTTATATCTTTAAAGTGCAGCATCCAAACTCTTTAAAACTTTTTTCACACAGAGATCTAATCATTCTGAGCAAGTGCTGGAAATATTAATTTTATACAAGCTTCAATGAATTAAAGAAAATTAAAAAAATAACTCAGAAACCTGCTGTCACTCTGGTGAATGTCTCTACAGTATGTGTGTGCGTTCAGTCAGGCACAGAGAAGCTCATTATTGCAGGGGGGAGGGGTGAGAGGCAGAGAGGGTGACAGAGTAGAGAGCCATCCTACAGACCATCTTTGAACAAAAAATGCACATATGTATTTTAATTACATAAATATGTCTGATCTTTGAGAGTCTGATATTTTGAGAAAATATAAAGGGTCACTTAGTCTTTCATTGTTCGTATTTTGCAGTTGTTGTTTTTTATTTATTTTTTACTTAACTGTACCATGAACTTGTCCTATTCAGTCACATAGCAAAAGATTTAAAAAAATACAACTTTTTAGCATGATCAATTTATCTTCATTGATAGACAATATTTACATAGTGTTATTTATTGAATATAAAATAATAATAATAAAAAAAACTGACAAACTTTGACAACAAAACAAACGTTACTGTTATCTCTTCAAAACATCTGAAAACCATAATTTTAAGATCAGTTATAAATATATATATATCACCCCGTTAAAATACTCAACTTGATTTTTAAAGATATTTTGAAAGAATGAAGAGTTTATAGAGCACTTTATTGTGTATTGCTGTACACCCACATGAACTGTGTTCATGTTCATGTTAATTCAGAGTACATAAACTTTATATGAATACTTTTTTTTAGCTTAATATTAATTAACATTAATAAATGCTATTTATGTATTGGTCATGTTAACTAATATAGTTAATTTTAACAAATGAAACTGGATGGCAACATTTTATATTTTGTGTGTATGTGTCTGTGTGTTGATTTTAAAGTGTAACCCTTTCAATTCTGTAAACTTAAAATCCAAACTAGCAGAGGATTACTGTGAATGCATGTGCCAACTGGGCACCGTCTTCCTTATTGATTCTTAGTTATGTAGCACTTAAGAGTGATGTCTTATAACAGGAGTCACCAGCAAAGCAATATCCACACAAAAATTGTACAGATAGGTAACAATGACATTTAAGCAGAAGTGGTGGATGTAAAGGAAGCAATAATAACATTTTGCTATCATCATGAATCATGTTCTTATCATCATTTGTAGCATACTGGTTCACAGTTGGCATTTATCTGAAGTCCTTGCATTGATTGCATTTAGTTAAATCAACATTATATTTGGTCAGTCTGATCTTGAAGCCTTAGAGATGTTAAATTGTGAAGATCTTGAGTTTTCATTAAAGGGCATGTCCGTGGTGGCCTGACAAAGTTTGATGTTTCTGCATAGACATAGAAGTGGTTATAACTTAGCCTGAAAATGTCTGATCTGCCACAAAATTCACAGGTTTGGTAAGAGTCCTGGCCTGAAGACACCTAAAGACCAATATTCAGATATTATCATAGCGCCACCTGTTGGCAGCAGGATATCTCATATATTTCACTAACTCAAACATACCAAGGTCAATCTGCACCAAACTTCATATGTTTGATAATAGTGCTGGCCTGAACACATCTACATGCCAATAATCAGTTATAGGCATAGCGCCACCAGCTGGCAGCGGCAAGTTTGGCACATTTAAGTGACTTTGACATATTTCTCCTACATTTACTGTATTAAAAGCATACTGCCCACCGTTTGCTGTTTTCCTGAAGCCACCGGTCGGCGGTGAGCCCGGGTGCGAGGGCCCGTTCATCGCTGCTCGCAGCTTTAATTATTATTCTTCTTCTTCTCCAAAATGAAAAGTCTTTTTGAGGGCCTAAACATGCCCGAAAACTCACGAAACTTTGCACACTCATCAGACCTGGCGAAAATTTACATCTGATATGGTTTTCAAAAGTGGGTGTGGCAAAATGGCTCGATAGCGCCACCTATAAAATTTCAACGGAGTGCGCCTCGAGCTACGTTTCACGTACATGTACGAAACTCGGTACACATATGTAACACACCAATACCTACAAAAAAGTCTCCTGGTGCAACATCCGAAACCCAACAGGAAGTCCGTTATATTGAATTTCCTGTACGATTTTTGTGCAGTTTTTGCCATTTTCAGGCCTCGTACTTTAACGAACTCCTCCTACAGTTTTTATCCGATCATCTTCAAATTTGCTGAGTGTCATCATAAGGCCTTTGCGATGTTAAATTGCGAAGCTTTAGAGTTTTCGTCGATGGGCGTGTCCGTGGCGGCCTGACAAACTTTGATGTTTCGCCATGAAAAAGGAAGTTGCTATAACTCAGGCATACGATGTCCGATCTGCCTCAAACTTCACATGTTTGATAACAGTCCGGTCCTGAACACATGTCAGTGCCCAAATTCAGTTATAGTCATAGCGCCACCTGCTGACAACAGGAAATGACATGTTTAACACTGTTACGGACTCTTAGCAACATATTGAAAAGCGTTAACAAGTCGTAAATAGGCTAGCAACATGCTACAAACATGCTAAAACATGCTAGCAACACTTAGCTAAGAGCTAAAGCATGCTATTAATAAAAATACAAAAGGAAATTGCTGTAACTCATGTATATACTGTTGAATCTGACCCAAACTTAATATTCAACATGCTACAAAAATAATAAAGCATGCTAGCAACACTTAGCTAATATTCTAAAGCATGCTAATAATACAATAAAACAGGAAGTTAGTCTAACTCAGGCATACCATGTCCAATCAGCCCCAAACTTAACATGTTTGATAAGAATCCTGGCCTAAACACACGCCCATGCCTGTATTCAGTTATAGTCATAGCGCCACCAGCTGGTAACAGGAAGCCATATGTTTAATACTGTTGTGGATGACTAGCAACATTTAAAAAAAAATCAACAACTGTTAAAAAGGGTAGAAACATGCTAGAAACATGCTATAACATGTTAGCAACATTTAGCTAAGTGCTAAAGCATGCTCTTAATGCAATGAAACAGGAAGTTACTGTAACTCAGGCATGCAATGTCCAATCAGCCCCAAACTTCACATGTTTGATAACAGTCGTGACCTGAATATGTCTACATGCCAATATTCAGTTATAGTTATAGCGCCACCTACTGTCAACAGGAAGTGACATGTTTAACACTGTGACACACTATTAGCAACACACTAAAAAAGCCATTGAGTGCTAAACTAGTTTAAAACGTACTCAAACATGCTAGCAACACTTACTAAGTGCTAAAGCATGTTGTTAAAGACATAAAACAGGAAGTAACTGTAACTCAGGCATGCAATGTCCAATCAGCCCCAAACTTCACATGTTTGATAAGACTCTTGGCCTGAAGATATATACATGCCCATATTCAGTTATAGTCACAGCGCCACCTGCTGACAACAAGAAGTGATGTTTAATGGTGTTACGGACTCCTAGCAACATATTAAAAAGCTTTAGCGAGTTTTAAATAGGCTAGCATCATGCTAGAATCATGTTAAAACATGCTAGCAACACTTAGCTAAGAGCTAAAGCATGATATTAATACAAAGAAAAATAAGTGTAACTCATGCATACAATGTCCAATCTGACCCAAGCTTAATATGTTTGATAAGAGTGCTGGTCTGAACACAAGCCAATGCCCATATTCAGTTATAGTCATAGTGCCACCTGCTGGCAACAGGAAGTCACATGTTTAATACTGTTGTGGATGCCAAGCAACATTTTAAAAATATCAACAAGTGTTAAATAGGGTAGCAACATGCTAGAAACATGTTAGCAACATTTAGCTAAGTGCTAAAGCATACTCTTAATGCAATGAAACAGGAAGTTACTGTAACTCAGGCATGCAATGTCCAATCAGCCCCAAACTTAATATGTTTGATAAGAGTCTTGGCCTGAATACATTTACATGCCAGTATTTAGTTATAGTCATAGCACCACCAGCTGGCAACAGCAAATTACTTGTTTTACACTAACATAAGCATGCAATGTACAATTTGCACCAAACTTGACATGTTTGCCAATAGTCCTGGCCTGAAGACATCTAAAAGCCAATATTTTGTAATAGCGCCACCTGTTGGCAGCAGGATATGTCATGACTTACACTCAAGCATGCCATGTTCAAGCTTCACCAAACTTCATATGTTTCATGAAAGCACTGGCCTGAACACATCTGCATGCCAATATTCAGTTATAGGCATAGCGCCACCAGCTGGCAGCAGGAAGATTGGCACATATCAATGACTTTGACATATTCCTCCTACATTTTCTGTGTTAATAGCATAGTGCCCACCATTCGCCACCGATCGGCGGTGAGCCCGAGTGCGAGGGCCCTACCATCGCTGCTTGCAGCTTTAATTATTATTATTATTATTATTATTATTATTCTTATCCGGAATGAATCGCATTTTTGAGGGCCTAAACATACCCGAAAACTAACGAAACTTTGCACACACATCAGACCTGGCGAAAATGGACGTCTGATATGGGTTGCAGAAGTGGGTGTGGCAAAATGGCTCAATAGCGCCACCTTTACACGTTCCGCGGTGTGCGCATTCTGCTGTGATTATCGTACATGCACAAAAATCGGTACACACATGTAACACACCAATACCTACAAAAAAGCCTCTTGAGATAAAATCCGAAACCCAACAGGAAGTCGGTTATTATTAATTTTCTCAGCAAAATTTGTGTCATTTTTGCCATTTTCAGGTGTCATACTTGAACGAACTCCTCCTAGAGATTTATTCCGATCAACACCAAATTTGGTGAGTCTAATCTAAAGCCCTTTGTGACGTTAAATTGTGAAGATCTAGAGTTTTCATCGGAGGGCGTGTCCGTGGCGGCCTCGCAAATTTCGATGTTTCGCCATGAAAAAGGAAGTTGCTATAACTTAGGCATAAAATGTCCGATCTGTCCCAAACTTCACATGTGTGATAACACTCCTGACCTGAAGACATCTACATGCCCATATTCAGTTATAGTCATAGCGCCACCTGCAGGCAACAGGAAGTGTCATGCTGTACTCTACAACCAACTCCTCCAAGAGATTTATACAGATCAACACCAAAATCGGTCAGTCTAATATAAAGGCCTTAGCGATGTTAAATTGCGAAGATCTTGAGTTTTCGTTGAAGGGCGTGTCCGTGGCGGCCTGACAAATTTCGAGGTCTCGCCATGGATATAAAACTTGTTATAACTCAGCCATAAAATGTCCGATTTGCCTCAAACTTCACATATTCGATAAGAGTCCTGGCCTGAACACATCTCAAGGCCAACATTCTATTATAATCACAGCGCCACCTGTTTGCAACAGGAAATGACTTGTATCAAACTCGTCTTAGAGATTTAATGATATTAACATTATATTTGGTCATTCTGATCTAGAGGCCTTAAACATGTTAAATTGCGAAGATCTTGAGTTTTCGTTAAAGGGCGTGTCTGTGGCGGCCTGACAAAGTTTGATGTTTCGCCATGGACATAGAAGTTGTTATAACTCAGCCATAAAATGTCCGATCTGCCTCAAACTTCACAGGTTTGGTAAGAGTCCTGGCCTGAAGACACCTAAAGGCCAATATTCAGATATTATCATAGCGCCACCTGTTGGCAGCAGGATATATCATATCTTTCACTAACTCAAACATACCAAGGTCAATCTGCACCAAACTTCATATGTTTGATGAAAGTGGTGGCCTGAACACATCTACATGCCAATAATCAGTTATATGCATAGCGCCACCAGCTGGCAGCAGGAAATTTGGCACATTTAAGTGACTTTGACATATTTCTCCTATTTTTACTGTATTAAAAGCATACTACCCACCATTTGCTGTTTTTACTAAAGCCACCGGTCGGCGGTGAGCCCGGGTGCGAGGGCCCGTTCATCGCTGCTTGCAGCTTTAATTATTATTATTATTATTATTATTATTATTCTTATCCGGAATGAATCGCATTTTTGAGGGCCTAAACATACCCGAAAACTAACGAAACTTTGCACACACATCAGACCTGGCGAAAATGGACGTCTGATATGGGTTGCAGAAATGGGTGTGGCAAAATGGCTCAATAGCGCCACCTTTACACGTTCCGCGGTGTGCGCATTCAGCTGTGATTATCATACATGCACAAAAATCGGTACACACATGTAACACACCAATACCTACAAAAAAGCCTCTTGAGATAAAATCCGAAACCCAACAGGAAGTCGGTTATTATTAATTTTCTCAGCAAAATTTGTGTCATTTTTGCCATTTTCAGGTGTCATACTTGAACGAACTCCTCCTAGAGATTTATTCCGATCAACACCAAATTTGGTGAGTCTAATCTAAAGCCCTTTGTGACGTTAAATTGTGGAGATCTAGAGTTTTCATCTGAGGGCGTGTCCGTGGCGGCCTCGCAAATTTCGATGTTTCGCCATGAAAAAGGAAGTTGCTATAACTCAGGCATACAATGTCCTATCTGTCCCAAACTTCACATGTGTGATAACACTCCTGACCCGAAGATATCTAGATGCCCATATTCAGTTATAGTCATAGCGCCACCTGCAGGCAACGGGAAGTGTAATGCTGTACTCTACAACCAACTCCTCCTAGAGATTTATTCAGATCAACACCAAAATCGGTCAGTCTAATATAAAGGCCGTAGCGATATTAAATTGTGAAGATCTTGAGTTTTCGGTAAAGGGCGTGTCCGTGGCGGCCTGACAAATTTCGAGGTCTCGCCATGGATATAAAACTTGTTATAACTCAGCCATAAAATGTCCGATATGCCTCAAACTTCACATATTCGATAAGAGTCCTGGCCTGAACACATCTGAAGGCCAATATTCTATTATAATCACAGCGCCACCTGTTGGCAACAGGAAATGACTTGTATCAAACTCCTCCTAGAGATTTAATGAAGTCAACATTATATTTGGCCATTCTTATCTAGAGGCCTTAGAGATGTTAAATTGTGAAGATCTTGAGTTCTCGTTAAAGGGCGTGTCTGTGGCGGCATGATAAAGTTTGATGTTTCGCCATAGACATATAAGTTGTTATAACTCAGCCATAAAATGTCCGATCTGCCTCAAACTTCACAGGTTTGGTAAGAGTCCTGGCCTGAAGAGACCTAAAGGCCAATATTCAGATATTATCATAGTGCCACCTGTTGGCAGCAGGATATATCATATCTTTCACTAACTCAAACATACCAAGGTCAATCTGCACCAAACTTCATATGATTGATGAAAGTGGTGGCCTGAACACATCTACATGCCAATAATCAGTTATATGCATAGCGCCACCAGCTGGCAGCAGGTAATTTGGCACATTTAAGTGACTTTGATCTATTTTTCCTACATTTACTGTATTAAAAGCATACTGCCCACTGTTTGCTGTGTTCCTAAAGCCACCGGTCGGCGGTGAGCCCGTGTGCGAGGGCCCGTTCATCGCTGCTTGCAGCTTTAATTAGGGCCCGAGCACTACAGTGCGAGGACCCTATTGGAATTGCTCCGTTTATTCTTCTTCTTCTTCTTCTTCTTCTTCTTCTTCTCCAAAGTGAAAAGTCTTTTTGAGGGCCTAAACATGCCCGAAAACTCACGAAACTTTGCACACGCATCAGACCTGGCGAAAATTTACATCTGATATGGTTTTCAAAAGTGGGTGTGACAAAATGGCTCGATAGCGCCACCTATAAAATTTCAACGGAGTGCCCCTCGAGCTACGTTTCATGTACATGTACGAAACTCGGTACACATATGTAACACACCAATACCTACAAAAAAGTCTCCTGGTGCAACATCCGAAACCCAATAGGAAGTCCGTTATATTGAATTTCCTGTACGATTTTTGTGCAGTTTTTGCCATTTTCAGGCCTCATACTTTAACGAACTCCTCCTACAGTTTTTATCCGATCATCTTCAAATTTGCTGAGTGTCATCATAAGGCCTTTGCGATGTTAAATTGCGAAGCTTTAGAGTTTTCGTCGAAGGGCGTGTCCGTGGCGGCCGGACAAACTTTTATGTTTCGCCATGAAAAAGGAAGTTGCTATAACTCAGGCATACGATGTACGATCTGCCTCAAACTTCACATGTTTGATGACAGTCCGGTCCTGAACACACGTCAGTGCCCATATTCAGTTATAGTCATAGCGCCACCTGCTGACAACAGGAAATGACATGTTTAACACTGTTACGGACTCCTAGAAACATATTGAAAAGCGTTAACAAGTCTTAAATAGGCTAGCAACATGCTACAAACATGCTAAAACATGCTAGCAACACTTAGCTAAGAGCTAAAGCATGCTATTAATACAAATACAAAAGGAAATTGCTGTAACTCATGTATATAATGTCGAATCTGACCCAAAATTAATATTCAACATGCTACAAACATAGTAAAGCATGCTAACAACACTTAGCTAATATGCTAAAGCATGCTAATAATACAATGAAACAGGAAGTTACTCTAACTCAGGCATACAATGTCCAATCAGCCCCAAACTTAACATGTTTGATAAGAGGCCTGGCCTGAACACACGCCCATGCCCGTATTCAGTTATAGTCATAGCGCCACCAGCTGGTAATAGGAAGACACATGTTTAATACTGTTGTGGATGCCTAGCAACATTTTAAAAATATCAACAAGTGTTAAACAGGGTGGCAACATGCTAGAAAATGTTAGCAACATTTAGCTAAGTGCTAAAGCATGCTCTTAATGCAATGAAACAGGAAGTTACTGTAACTCAGGCATGCAATGTCCAATCAGCCCCAAACTTCACATGTTTGATAAGAGTCCTGGCCTGAAGAGATATACATGCCCATATTCAGTTATAGTCACAGCGCCACCTGCTGACAACAGGAAGTGACGTTTAATGGTGTTACGGACTCCTAGCAACATATCAAAAAGTGTTAGCAAGTTTTAAATAGGCTAGCATCATGCTACAATCATGTAAAAAATGCTAGCATCACTTAGCTAAGAGCTAAAGCATGATATTAATACAAAGAAAAATAAGTGTAACTCATGCATACAATGTCCAATCTGACCCAAGCTTAATATGTTTGATAAGAGTCCTGGTCTGAACACAAGCTCATGCCCATATTCAGTTATAGTCATAGTGCCACCTGCTGGCAACAGGAAGTCACATGTTTAATACTGTTGTGGAAGCCCAGCAACATTTTAAAAATATCAACAAGTGTTAAATAAGGTAGCAAAATGCTAGAAACATGTTAGCAACATTTAGCTAAGTGCTAAAGCATACTCTTAATGCAATGAAACAGGAAGTTACTGTAACTCAGGCATGCAATGTCCAATCAGCCCCAAACTTAATATGTTTGATAAGAGTCCTGGCCTGAATACATTTACATGCCAATATTCAGTTATAGTCATAGCGCCACCAGCTGGCAACAGCAAATTACTTGTTTTACACTAACTTAAACATGCAATGTACAATCTGCACCAAACTTCATATGTTTGATAAAATCGCTGGCCCGAACACATCTGCATGCCAATATTTAGTTATACACATAGCGCCACCAGGTGGCAGCAAGAAATCTGGCACATCTAAATGACTTCCACATATTCCTCCTAAATTTACTATGTTAAAAGCATAGTGCCCACCATTCGCCACAGGTCGGCGGTGAGCCCGAGTGCGAGGGCCCTACCATCGCTGCTTGCAGCTTTAATTATTATTATTCTTCTTCTCCGGAATGAATCGCATTTTTGAGGGCCTAAACATACCCGAAAACTCATGAAACTTTGCACACACATCAAACCTGGCGAAAATGGATGTCTGATATGGGTTTCAGAGATGGGTGTGGCAAAACGGCTCGATAGCGCCACCTTTACACGTTCCGCGGTGTGCGCTTTCAGCTATGATTCACGTACATGCATGAAAATCGGTACACACATGTAACTCACCAATACCTACAAAAAAGCCTCCTGGGACAAAATCCGAAACCCAACAGGAAGTCGGTTATTATTAATTTTCTTAGCAAAATTTGTGTCATTTTTGCCATTTTCAGGCGTCGTACTTGAACGAACTCCTCCTAGAGATTTACTCCGATCAACAGCAAATTTGGTGAGTCTAATCTAAAGCCCTTTGTGACGTTAAATTGTGAAGATCTAGAGTTTTCATCGGAGGGCGTGTCCGTGGCGGCCTCGCAATTTTCGATGTTTCGCCATGAAAAAGGAAGTTGCTATAACTTAGGCATAAAATGTCCGATCTGTCCCAAACTTCACATGTGTGATAACACTCCTGACCTGATGACATCTACATATCCATATTCAGTTATAGTCATAGCGCCACCTGCTGGCAACAGGAAGTGTCATGCTGTACTCCACAACCAACTCCTCCTAGAGATTTATACATATCAACACCAAAATCGGTCAGTCTAATATAAAGGCCTTAGTGATGTTAAATTGTGAAGATCTTGAGTTTTCGTTGAAGGGCGTGTCCGTGGCGGCCTGACAAATTTCGAGGTCTCGCCATGGATATAAAACTTGTTATAACTCAGCCATAAAATGTCCGATTTGCCTCAAACTTCACATATTCGATAAGAGTCCTGGCCTGAACACATCTGAAGGCCAATAATCTATTATAATCACAGCGCCACCTGTTGGCAACAGGATATGACTTGTATCAAACTCCTCCTAGAGATTTAATGATATCGACATTATATTTGGTCAGTCTGATCTAGAGGCCTTAGAGATGTTAAATTGCGAAGATCTTGAGTTTTCGTTAAAGGGCGTGTCCGTGGCTGCGTGACAAAGTTTGATGTTTCGCCATGGACATAGAAGTTATTATAACTCAGCCATAAAATGTCCGATCTGCCTCAAACTTCACAGGTTTGGTAAGAGTCCTGGCCTGAAGACACCTAAAGGCCAATATTCAGATATTATCATAGTGCCACCTGTTGGCAGCAGGATATATCATATCTTTCACTAACTCAAACATACCAAGGTCAATCTGCACCAAACTTCATATGTTTGATGAAAGTGGTAGCCTAAACACATCTACATGCCAATAATCAGTTATAGGCATAGCGCCACCAGCTGGCGGCAGTAAATTTGGCACATTTAAGTGACTTTGACATATTTCTCATATTTTTACTGTATTAAAAGCATACTACCCACCATTTGCTGTGTTCCTAAAGCCACCGGTCAGCGGTGAGCCCGTGTGCGAGGGCCCGTTCATCGCTGCTTGCAGCTTTAATTATTATTATTATTATTATTATTATTATTATTCTTCTTATCCGGAATGAATCGCATTTTTGAGGGCCTAAACATACCCGAAAACTAACAAAACTTTGCACACACATCAGACCTGGCGAAAATGGACATCTGATATGGGTTGCAGAAGTGGGTGTGGCAAAATGGCTCAATAGCGCCACCTTTACACGTTCCGCGGTGTGCGCATTCAGCTGTGATTATCGTACATGCACAAAAATCGGTACACATATGTAACACACCAATACCTACAAAAAAGCCTCTTGAGATAAAATCCGAAACCCAACAGGAAGTCGGTTATTATTAATTTTCTCAGCAAAATTTGTGTCATTTTTGCCATTTTCAGGTGTCATACTTGAACGAACTCCTCCTAGAGATTTATTCCGATCAACACCAAATTTGGTGAGTCTAATCTAAAGCCCTTTGTGACGTTAAATTGTGAAGATCTAGAGTTTTCATCGGAGGGCGTGTCCGTGGCGGCCTCGCAAATTTCGATGTTTCGCCATGAAAAAGGAAGTTGCTATAACTTAGGCATAAAATGTCCGATCTGTCCCAAACTTCACATGTGTGATAACACTCCTGACCTGAAGACATCTACATGCCCATATTCAATTATAGTCATAGCGCCACCTGCTGGCAACAGGAAGAGTCATGTTGTACTCTGCAACAAACTCCTCCTAGAAATTTATACAGATTAACACCAAAAGCGGTCAGTCTAATATAAAGGCTTTAGTGATGTTAAATTGCGAAGATCTTGAGTTTTCGTTGAAGGGCGTGTCCGTGGCGGCCTGACAAATTTCGAGTTCTCGCCATGGATATAAAACTTGTTATAACTCAGCCATAAAATGTCCAATTAGCCTCAAACTTCACATATTCGATAAGAGTCTTGGCCTGAACACATCTGAAGGCCAATATTCTATTATAATCACAGCGCCACCTGTTGGCAACAGGAAATGACTTGTATCAAACTCCTCCTAGAGATTTAATGATATCAACATTATTTTTGGTCAGTCTGATCTAGAGGCCTTAGAGATGTTAAATTGCGAAGATCTTGAGTTTTCGTCAAAGGGCGTGTCCGTGGTGGCCTGACAAAGTTTGACGTTTCGCCATGGACATAGAAGTTGTTATAACTCAGCCTTAAAATATCCGATCTGCCTCAAACTTCACAGGTTTGGTAAGAGTCCTGGCCTGAAGACCTCTAAAGGCCAATATTCAAATATTATCATAGCGCCACCTGTTGGCAGCAGGATATATCATATCTTTCACTAACTCAAACATACCAAGGTCGATCTGCACCAAACGTCATATGTTTGATGAAAGTGCTGGCCTGAACACATCTACATGCCAATAATCAGTTATAGGCATAGCGCCACCAGCTGGCAGCAGGAAGTTTGGCACATTTAAGTGACTTTGATCTATTTTTCCTACATTTACTGTATTAAAAGCATACTGCCCACCGTTTGATGTTTTCCTAAAGCCACCGGTCGGCGGTGAGCCCTTGTGCGAGGGCCCGTTCATCGCTGCTTGCAGCTTTAATTGGCATATTGTTACTAGTAAGAATTTAATTGTAGAGTTCTAGCTACTAGTAAAAATGCAACGCTGTGAATATTTTAAGGTAAATCGGCTTGCCATAGCCATGAGGTTAACAACAAGCTTTCGGTATTAGTGCGTTGGAGGTCAGGTTGGCGGTTGGCAACACTGGGGTGTGACTGAGGCGGAGATGGAAGGTAATGACGCTGCTTCCGGTAGCGAGTCGGAAATGGAAGGATTGTTTGGTGGGAGTTTTGAAGGAGGTAGAACTAGTAAATGGACAATAGTGGAAAACAGAAAAAGGAAGAAAAATGGGAACCAATCATCTGAATCGGATAGTGAAAATCGACAGCAAATAAAAGAAAGAAAGGACGAGTTTAAGGTAATGTTGAAATTCTTGAATGAATCAATAACTACACTTAACCCAATCAAAGTTACAAAAGCTCTGAAGGAAGCTGTAGGTAAAATAGAATGTGCTAAGGTAGTACGAGATGGAAAATTGCTGATCTTCTGTGTAGACAATATGCAACAAAAAAGAGTGGCTGGTCTGAAATCTTTGATGGGTAAAAAAGTTGAAGGTACAATAATGGAAGACAAAAAATGGGTGAGAGGAGTTATTACAGGAGTTCCTACAGACGTGTCAGTTGAGGAGTTAAAGAGAAATATATCTGGGGCATCAGTTAAGGATGCTAGAAGATTAAAATGTGTTAGAAACAACGAGAAAACTGATAGCCTTTCAGTGATGATTCAATTTGAGGAGGAAAGACTTCCTACTAGAGTGTATCTAGGGTTCATCAGTTATGCAGTCCGTCCGTATATTCCCCCTCCTGCAAGATGCTATAAGTGCCAGAGATTTGGACACGTAGCTGCGGTTTGTAAAGGTAAACAACGCTGTGCAAGGTGTGGAGGTGAACACGAATATGGAAAATGTGGAAATGGAGTAAATCCAAAATGTTGTAATTGTGGTGAGGCACATAGTGCAGCGTATGGTGGTTGCAAGGCCAGGAAAGAGGCAGAAGAAATTCAAAATGTAAAAATAACAAAGAACTTGACATATGCTAAAGCAATCAAAAGTGTACGAAAAGGCAAACAGCAGAGACAACAAATGGAGGTTGAGAAAACAACAAACAACTTGCGTGATAATCCATGTAGAATGAATGAGAATACACTGCTAGTTGACAAAACGGCATTTATTGTTTTCCTGGCAGAAGTGATCAACTGTTCTGCGCAAACAGAACGTAGATCTGAAAAGATAAGAATCATAATAAGAGCTGCTGGGAAGTACTTGAAAATCGATGGAATAACAGTTGAACAAATAAATGAAATGCTGAGTAATTCACAAGCACCATGTGTGGTTGGTGGATCTTAATGGTTATTAATATAAAACAGTGGAATGCGAGAAGCTTAATAGCCAATGGACAAGAGTTTAAAAAATGTATAGATGAATCAGAATATAAACCACATATAATATGTGTTCAGGAGTCTTGGTTAAAACCTCATCTAAGTTTTTTAGTTTATGGTTATACGGCTATACGTAGGGATATGTTAAATGGAAATGGTGGAGGGGTAATTATTTTTATAAAATTAGGATTAGGTTTCAGAGAAGTTGAATTAAATTCTGATCATGAAGCAGTAGTAGTAGAGGTGTGGATAGGGGAACAGATAATAAGAGTAATTAACTTTTATAACCCATGTAAGAAATTAAGCAATGACATATTAAGTAACATTGGAGGTACAGGAAGCAGGGTTATATGGAGTGGAGACTTTAATGCTCATAGCACATTATGGGGAAGCTATCCCGGGGTTCCCAGCTCAAGCAAGCGCTTGGCCACATTGGCCACCACACTCAGCGCCGCCGCCAGCTCCCTTCAGCTCCCTCCTCCAGGCAAAACCATTGTACTCCCTCTTCACTGCAACACCAATGCCTGTTCCACCAAATGCCATGGCCTCGGAGCCCCCCCAAGTGGCCCACAACATCAGAGCACAGATATTGGCAGAAATTCAGGACGCTGGCTCCAGAAGCGGGCCAATCTCCAACCCCAGTTCCTCACTATTCAAAATCAATATTCCCGTAACCCACCCCCTGAAACCCCTCCTTGACACATCCCTGGACATCATCCTCCAAGCAGTCTCTCCCAGAACCCTCCAATCGTACATAACAGCATGGAAATGCTTCAAAGCTTTCCACCTCGCATACAACACACCCTTCCCCGACTTTTCCCTACTCTCAATCTCCTCATTCATTTCTTATCTCAGTAGCGTCAAGCGCCTCCAGGCCGGGTCCATCAAGGGCTACCTGAGCGGCATCCAATTCTTCCACAAGCTTACGTTCGGTGCTCCCTCACCTGAAATAAGCAACTCACAAACCTCCCTACTGATCAAGGGAATCCAAAGATCCCGGCCCACCCGGCCCGACCCCAGACTGCCCATCACATTAGACATTCTCACAAAATGTATCCACACCCTCTGCACCAGCTACCAGCCTCTCAGTACTGCCCGCACACTCGATACCATGTTCATCCTCGCTTTCTTTGGGTTTCTCAGATGCTCGGAACTCACCATCTCCTCTAAATTCGACCCAATTACCAACTCCACCATCTCCGATTTAACAGTGCTCGACAACGATTCTATATCCTTTCTAATCAAACAAAGCAAGACCGACCAAGCCAAAAACGGCCATCTCATCTACATCTTTAACCTCCCTTCTCCAATCCAACCCTACCAGTCGGTCCTTAAGTTCCTCCACCTCAAGAAATCCCAGCCAAAATCCCCCATGAACCCCTATTCGTATACGAAGCCAAAAAACCTGCCACTCGCTTCTGGTTCCAAAAACACCTCAAATCCGTCCTGCAATCGTCAGGTTTCCCAGCAGGAAACTTCTCCAGCCACTCCTTTCGCATCGGGGCAGCAACATCAGCAGCCCAGAAAGGCCTCTCGAAGCAGCAGATCCAAAACTTAGGAAGATGGTCATCAGAAACCTTCCAGGACTACATCAGAACCAACTGGTCCCACATCAAAGAAGCCCACCAAACCCTCATCGGCCCATAAGCATCCAAAGTAACCTTACCACTCCAGGTCTCCCTACCCCCCCACCACCCCGCCTGGTTCAACGCTAGGAGTCTTGATCTCCCACCGGTTGCCACGAGAGCCCTCCCAGGCGGGTTTTTCCTACTTGCCCAGCGGGCCAAAGTCCACATCCCTTTCCCAGGCAGGTTACTTCCTTTTTCCCTTCCGACCCGGTCAGCAAACTCTACATCCCTTTCCCCCGCCTGGTGCAACGCCAGGAGTCTCATCTCCCGCAAGTTGCTGAGAGAGCCCTCAAAGGTGGGTTCGCTTCTCCCTCCCTGCCCGGTGAGAGACCTCCCGGGCGGGCCTCCATAACCGCTGCCGCAAGCAAGCGTCGAACGTCACAAGAGCCCTCCCGACGGGGGCCCCAAACCACGCCTCTTAACACCCACAGCAGGCAGGGCCCACACCTCCGTAGCCACAAACAAGCACACAGACCTCTCCGGCCTGCCTAAGTGGCAACTTCTCAATCTTGGGGGCGTTCTTAGTCCGGCGGCTGTCCCTCACCTAATTGCCGTTTGGGGGGTTCTCTGGGCTCGGGACGCTCCCGAGCTCGGAGACTTTTCTCCGGACAGCACGCCAATCACGCAATACCATACTCCGGCTAATTATATGTAAGCGTGAACTCGTGAAATGATGTTTCACTAACAAAGTTCGGGAGGAGCGCGTCAGATACTTAGCGTAAACATCACAAGAGGAACCCACTCAAGCCAATCAATGCCATAAGTACAAATACACCCGACTCACCTCTATTCACCCGACGGTTCATCAGTATCCCTCCACCACCCCGACTCCGCACTCCGAGTTCTCGCTACTCCCATGGGGGGTTCTCTGGGCTCGGGACGCTCCCGAGCTCGGAGACTTTTCTCCGGACAGCACGCCAATCACGCAATACCATACTCCGGCTAATTATATGTAAGCGTTAACTCGTGAAATGTCATTTTAATACTTTTTAATAGGGTATGGATTGAAGGAAAGATACCATCCACTTGGAAACATGGGGTTATTGTACCGGTAGCAAAGCCTGGTAAGGATCAAACTAACCCTAACTATAGACCAATAGCCTTAACATCTAATCTTTGCAAGATAATGGAAAGGATGGTTGTTTCCCGACTCATGCATGAGATTGAAAGCAAGAACTTGATGTGCCCTCATCAGAGTGGCTTCCAGAAAGGGAGAAATACTATGGACTCAGTAATATGTCTAGAAATTGATATAAGAAAAGCAATAGTAAATAAGGAGGTTTTAATTGGGGTATTCTTTGACATTGAGAAGGCCTATGATATGTTGTGGAAGGAGGGTCTCTTAATAAAAATGGAGAAAATGGGAATTAAGGGAAGGATGTTTAACTGGGTTATGGATTTTTTAAAAGATCGGACTATTCAAGTTAGGGTGGGAACAACATATTCAAAGGTATATACAACTGATAATGGAACTCCGCAAGGCAGTGTTTGTAGTCCTATATTTTTTTATATTATGATTAATGATGTATTCTCTAATGTTGAAACTGGAATAGGTAAATCTCTCTATGCAGATGATGGGGCTTTATGGAAAAGAGGAAGAAATGTTAAGAAAGTTGAAGAAAAAATGCAGAAGGCTATTAATGATGTTGAGAAATGGGCAAATTGTTGGGGATTTAGATTCTCTATAAGTAAAACTCATGTAATATGTTTCTCAAGAAAGAAAAAGAAGGGGGAGTCACGTGATCAGCTGGATAAGATGGCGGCGTAGATCGATTCTCGTCACCAAGAGAGTTGTTAATTTGGTCGGTAATTCGCTGTTGTAACACTTTATTTTTTATTCAGTCTGTTTGTAATAACTCCCATTGAAGCGGGATGGCTGAATCAAATAAAAAGTCTGCGTCTAATGCTTCAAAGAGCAAAGTAAATCGGTCTGACATGGAGGCCATTGCTGAATCGGTGTTAGAGAGACAACGAGACTATCTTGACTCCCGTTTTGACCAGCTTCAACAGATGGGAAAAGATACCGAAGGGAAGCTGTGTAGCATCCGGACCCAATTAATGTCTTTGTCTGAAAGCATTGGCACTATAAAATCGGAAATGGGGAAAATCCGATCGGATGTCAAAAGCAACTCAAAGCGGCTAGCCTCTCAAGATGCGATGCTACAACAGATGCAGCTTAAGCTAGCGGACATGGAGGACAGAAATCGTCGGTGTAATATTCGAATCGTGGGTTTGCCAGAAAGCCTGGAAGGGTCTAATGCCGTCCAATACTTGACACAGTCACTCCCTAAGGGGTTTCCCTCACTTGGTAACCTTCAAGGTGAAATAATGCGCGCTCATCATGTGTATAGTGACAAGAATCGAGTAAACACCCGAACGATGATATTCAATGTACTTCGTTTCACCACCTGCCAAGCAATTCTTCGAGCTGCTAGGAAAACCCCGGTCACTGTTGATGGTCGGAGGGTAAGATTTTTACCTGATTATAGCAGCTACACTCTTGGACGCCGCATGTCCTTCTCCAAGGCAATGGATAACGCACGAGCCAAGGGTGTGGAGTTTTTCCTGCTTTATCCTGCTGTTTTGAAGATTAAGGTTGGTGGTCGCATGGAGTCGTTCCAGTCTCCTAAGGATGCTGAGGATTTTGTCCATGCACTACCGGCGGTGCTTCCCCTTTCCTCGAGTGCAGAGTCTGCGGACGGTGGAGTCCGGACGGGAACTGAAGCTGAAGGTACAGATTCTGAATCGGTGGAGTAATGGATCTTCAGGTTGAATTCTGGTCAGGAGTCATGACGTTATCCGTTTGTCGGTCTACTGGCACACAACTACAAATTGTCTGCTCGTTCGAGCACTTGTACTGAAGCAAGTTGTCGGTAAATTGTTGCACCGGCGGGGCTTCCTCTTTTCTTCAGTGCGAGACTGCGGACGGTGGAGTTCGGCGGGAACTTAAGGTACAGATGCTGAATCGGTGGAGCAGAACTTCAGTTTGAATTCTGGACAGGAGTCGCGATGTTGTCTGTTCGTTGGGAACACAACTACAAAGTGACTGCTTGTTCGATCATTTATACTGAAGCAAGTTGTCGGCAGATTGTTGTTGCACTGCCGTAGCCACGATATCTTGTGTATTGCATTATTTACAATGAGTTTTTTTTTTTTTTTTTTTTTTTTTTTTGTTGGTTTGAAATATTCACACTGTTCGAGTCTAACTCTGTATGTATGAGTTATTTCGTTATTGGTTTAAGATGACTCATATACGCGATTTCTGGAACAAAAAAATCTTCATTTAAATTATTCTTTCGGCTGCGAGTTGCAGACGTTTGGTTTAGTATATACTATATAGTCATTACTATGTTCTCATTACATTGCAGTTAAACAGGTCTGCATACCTCAAGTGTTACTTGTTCATAATTGTGTTATCAGGCTTACAAGATAATAATGGTAATTTAACCCTTTATTTGTAGTATTGCATTATTTCAAGTGTTTGAAATTTACTTGGATTTAGTCTTGGATTTAATTTATTTTAATCATTAACGACTCTGGGTTAAAATATCTTTGCCGCCCTGTACCCATATATGGTCACGGATCAACGCGATTTGAATGTATTTTTATTTGATTTTGTATTATTATTATTATTATTATGTTATTTTCTTTTCATTTTGGGATTTTTGATGTATTTGTGTTACTGGGGGAAATATTTATCGATTTATGTTTTAACATATTTGGGGGAAAACTCACGGTGCTTTGTAGTGCCTGGCTTGGTGGGAATTATTTCACCATACTATATCTGGATTTGCCACTACAATGAATGTAAATACAGGTATAAAATTGTCGTACTTAAATTACCGGGAGTTGCTGTGAGAACTGCATACGATCATAATGGGTGATCTGTCAATTTTAGTGTGGAATTGCGATGGGTTGAATGCACCGCACAAATGGAGCAGCGTATTATCTTTACTTTGGCGGAAAAAAATTGATCTTGCGTTTTTACAAGAAACTCATTTTTTATGTAAAGATGCTAGTCGTATCGCTAATAAATTTTATCATACTATCGCTTCCTCAACGTCCAGTACAAAAACTAAAGGTGTAGCCATCGTTTGTAGACGTAATCTGAAAATGAAGTTGTTGGATTTTTGGGCGGATGATGTAGGCAGAATTGTCATTGCAAAAATTGAATTATATGGCAAAAAGGTGGCTCTTATATCTATTTATGCACCTAATACATTCGATAGACGTTTTTATGATATACTGACAAAAAGAATGTTAGTTCTGACTGATTATTCGTTCATAGTAGGCGCAGATATGAATGCAGTTTGGGACGTTAATCTCGATAGGTCAAGTTCGTCTGCTTCTAGAGAGCAGGAACTGGCTACCGCTGCTTTACATTCATGGGCTAAAAGTCTGGGGCTTGTAGATATATGGAGATCTCTTAATCCCACAACAAAAGACTATACCTTTTTCTCATCCAGACATAAAACTTTTTCAAGAATAGATTTTATATTTTCATCTCCTAAACTTTTCCAGAAAATTGATTATGCTACGTTATTGCCTATAGCCCTTTCGGATCACAAAGGAGTATGGTGTTAGAGACAGGGGTAGCTGCAGCCTGGAGCAATGGGCGTGCCGAAAGGTAGGGGCGTGCCAAAAGGTAGGGGGCGTGCCAAAAGGTTTCTGATGGTGAAAGGAGTTTACTTATTGGCCAATCAGCGTTAAACTTTTGTTTCACATTCCAGTCCAGCAGGTGTCGGTAAAGCACTTATCAGTTGTTTGCAAACCGCCAAACAAACTTTAAGAAGAAGAAGGCCAATCAGCGTTAAGCATAAGTAACTTCATTTAGACAAGAGAAGATGGCGGTGGTAAGATATGGTGTAATTCATCATGTTTATCTATGCTTTATATAACGCAATTATCTATATTACGATAGCTTATTCTAATGCAAATTACTTTGCGTTATATCTTGCAGCTTTTAGGAATCAGTTTAACGTTACTGTTGATCAATATAAGGTTAAAGACTTATATTGGCAAGTACAGTGGGTTAACACAATGTTAAATATAAAAACAATGTAAATGTGTGCATATATATATATATATATATATATATATATATATATTAGGGGTTGGCATAGATTAATTTCAATGTAAATGTGTGCATATATATATATATATATATATATATATATATATATATATATATATATATATATATATATATATATATATATATATATATATATAGGGGTGGGCATAGATTAATTTTTTTAATCTAGATTAATCTAGATTAAATCTTGGAATTAATCTAGATTAAAATGGCTAATTTGAATTCTGCTGAAGGCGTTCAGAATATGTGTGCTACCCAAATAATGACTTAAAGTCTTTGAGAATGGATCATAAAGCTCATAAAGCTGTTCTATGATAATTTGTTGATGAAAATAAATTATGTTCAATTAGATGTACTTGTGTTTACTAACTAACTAACAATGAAATTATTTTTTCTACCTATTAGATTGTGTTTTTTTTAACGTCAACACCTACCCAGCCCATTACATGTTACACCGTACTTTTATTTTGACAGGTTGTCGTGAAGTTTCTGTGTCATACAGTATGATATGATGCTAGTTTTCTCAAATGAAACGTTAAAAGTGACAGTCACAGCAGTTTGGGAGATTGAGTTTATCTGTTCATGTGAGATGAAAATGCCAAAAATTACCGGGAGCGCCACGTGTGTTTCAGTATGCGTGTAGTAAAAGCTCGTCTCAGCAATGCATACATACAGCTAGGCAAACGGAACATATCGGATTCATATTAAAACGGTCTTTTTGCATTTCAGGTTTCACATACACTAGTCCATATCGCGATTTGAATTAAGTGACTGACCAACATTTGATTTATGAATCCAAAAAACGACGAATTTACGTGGCATTTCGCGCTATAGTAGATTCGGTTTTTATGAATGGAGGACGACCATAGACTGTAAAAAATATGGACGTAGTATCCGTGACGTCACCCGTAGGATTCTGAAGCGCTAATTTGAAGCTCATAGTGGGCGGGATTCGGCCACGCCATCTTGGAATCGCGTCATCGCGCGTCACTCCCGGATAATCAAAAATGGGCAAAAAGGCGGGATGTGGGTGGAGCTGGTTGCTGAAACCACGCCCGCATAGAGCGACAGTGGTGACAGCAGCGGCAATCCCCCTGTCACTCAAGTCGCCACGCCCTTAATTATGCTGAACTTTAAGGCTTAATATAACTTAAACCGATGAGTTATAAAAAAATTCACCCCCCTCACAGTTGACATGAAGGGCAAAAGTAGCTATATAGACCAAAACCATTTTTTGAACCAGGCTGTAAACATACTTTTTTCTGCTGTAAAGTTGGGCATTTTAACATGGAGTGTCAATGGGATTGACTCCCTTTTGCAGCCAGCCTCAAGCAGCCAGTCGATGAATTGCAGTTTCAGTCACTTCCGTGTTGGTTTCACGAGGGAGACCGGAAGGTTGCCCCTTGAGGACGACGCGATCCCGTCTGTGTTTTGGCGGAGGAGACTTAAACGCGCGACCATATTCTATAGTCTTCGGTATACATCCGCGTTAAACTATCAAGGTGAAAGTCATCATAGCTTGCGTAGTTTAGACCCAGCTCCCAACCCAAATCTGAGAATAGATTAACGGCGATATTTTTTTTATCGCGCGATAAGAGTTTCACGTTAACGCAGCACGTTAACGCCGATAACGGCCCACCACTAATATATATATATGAATAAAAGCAAGGTCTGGAAAAATGAGAAACAATTAATTTCATAATTGCAACTAAAGTAATTGAAATGAAATCAAGCAATCAAATATATATATATATATATAGCCAATATGTATACATTTTACTTTCTTTTGGTAAAATTTTGGCTGCACTAGTCAGTTAATGCACATCTAAATATGCTGGCCTGAATGTGTCATTTTTAAACTTATAAATATTACTAATTGTTATTTTAAATGTTATAGTTTTCAACCATCAGAGTTTTCTAAGAAAAGCCAACTTTGCCTGGCTGTATGTATACTGTGAAAACCAGATGTGTTCTCTCCAATCTGACTTTGTGGCAAAATTTAGCATCTTGCAACTTTTGCATCTACATTAATATTAGTCTGTTTGTTTCTTATTCCCAGGTCACCATAGCCACCAGATCCAGTCCGTATCCAGATCAGATGGTCATTGCAGTCCCCCGGATCCAGTCCAAACCAAGAGCAGATGGTGGATCAGCACCTACAGCCGAATGTCAGCGGATACTGTGTCAACTAGATGAGCTGCTCCAGACACAGATCATCAGGAAATAACTCGTAGCCTAAACGGGCGCTGGTGCAAGGCCATGGGAAGATGAGTCCAGATGAGTCCTCTTCAATTTGACTTTGCAACTTTTGCATTATTAACACACTATTGTCCTATTTTAATATTTTAATACTGTAAGGTTGCTTTGACACAACTTGTATGGTAAAAAGAGCTGTATAAATATATTTAACTATTTTATTAACTAAACAAGGTTTTTAAAAATAAATATAAAGTTTATTGCATTAATTCAGAATTGAAATCTGTCAGTCCAGAAGCGAGGAAAGAATACAAAGTGGAGTTTGAGCTCACCAGGTGTGCTTGCTGTGGATACATCTACAAAAACACCTTTGGATACAGTGGCAATGGAAAGAACGGGGACTTCACAGCATTCTATTCAGACAAAGAGCTGGCTTCTGTTCAATGGACTGCTACTACAAAATGAATGAATGAATGAATGAATGTTTTTGTTTACTTGAATTGGAAACAAAGCTGAATTGTGAATTGAGAACTGTGTACTTTGAACTATGACATGCACATTACACACATAAATGGCACTTTTTGCACATTACAGAACTGTGTACTTCAACTGTGACTGTGATATTGCACATATCTATACATTTGCACATTGTCTTGCCCATAACTGCACATTCAATTTTCTGTATATTTATTATACCCATTCCTACTTTTTTCTACTATTTTATTGTTGTTATTGTTATTTTATTCTATATTGTACATAATGTAAATTAATCCATATTTCTCTATATTTCTAGCATTTCACTTCATAACATACTGTGTATGACTATATGTGACAAATAAAATTTTAATTTTTTTTTTTGTGAATAAAGCTGTGTCTGTTTGCTAAATTGGTTGTCATTTAGCAGAAAGTTACTAAACACTTGACTAATTTTTCAATTCTGTGGTGTTTTATTAACTAGTTTTCTCTATCAAGCAAAACATTGTTTTCAGGGTAATATATTACAATAGGTTTTGTTTGTTAAAATTAATGAATTAACTAACATTAACTATGGGCAATATATTTGTTAATGTTAATAAATACAACTTTTAATTTACTTTAAGCTAAGAACAGCTAGTGTGTTAAGAGGCTTTTGTATCCTAAAATTAGTTGTAATTTGTTTTTGATTACTATATTTACTATATATTATAGGTTTTGTAAAACTTTTTTATTTTAAAAGACTACAATATGTAAAAATAAGAATATATAATAAAATTTTAAAACAAAGTAATAGTAATGAAATAGTGAAACTATAACCTAAACTTGCCGTGGTGATGACGTCAGTAACCCGCGCCATGCAGGCAGTTTTCGCAAAACCTTTTGGCACGCCCCTACTTTTCGGCGAGACCAATGAGAAACCTTTTGGCACGCCCCCTACCTTTCGGCACGCCCATTGCTCCAGGCTGCAGTTACCCCTACTTGGAACGCTGCTTTGGGTAGTTTATCCAAACGAGCCACAAGATGGCGTTTCAATACCACCTTATTGCAGAATGATGAGTATAAGGCACAGTTCCTATCTCAATTGGATGATTTTTTGGAGTTTAATATTGGCTCAGTAGAGGACCCCAGAATATTATGGCAGGCGATAAAAGGGTTTATACGAGGCAATGCTGTACTGTTTTGTTCTAATTTGCGTAAGGCTAGATCTGCTAAATTGCAAGCGCTTGAAGCGGATTTTGTTAGACTGGATTCCACTTTACAAAACAATTACTCTTCACAAATAGCAGTGGAACGCAATCTTATTAAGAAAGAAATAAATGATATTCTGAAGCGACGTTCTGAATTTTTAATTCACAGAACTAGACAGAGATATTATTTCCATGGATCCAGACCTAGTCATTTACTGGCTATGAAAATCAGGTCAAATGAGCAATTTGCTGATATTTCTTCCATCAAGTCCTTAACAGGTATTACCGCTACTGAACCTAAACAAATTAATGAGATATTTCGTAATTTTTATTCCAATTTATACAAGTCTGAGATTCAGCCTGAACAAGATAAATGTAATGATTTACTTAAAAAGTTACATTTACCACGATTGGCAACAAATGTTTCCACTTTTCTTGACAATCCTATCTCTTTAGAAGAATTAAAAGAGGCAGCTCTTGCCATGCAAAGGAATAAATCACCTGGTTTAGATGGGATACCTCCTGAGTTTTATGTTGTATTTTGGAATAAATTAGGCCCCTTGCTCCTTGATATGATATCAGCTTCAGTTGAAAAAGGCAGTTTCTCTAGAGATGTTAATACTGGTTTGATATCTCTACTTTTGAAAAAAGGATAAGGATCCAACCGAATGTGCAAACTATAGACCCCTAAGTCTGCTAAATTCGGACCTAAAAATTTACTCAAAAGTACTTGCTCGGCGCATTCAGGACCACATGCCTATGTTAATTAATTGTGACCAGACAGGTTTTATTAAATCTAGACTGGCAACGGATAATGTCAGGCGGATTCTTCACATAGTTGATGCAGTAGTAGGTACCAAAGATCCTTCAGTAGTGTTGTCCCTTGATGCAATGAAGCCTTTGATAGGATGGAATGGTCTTTTTTGTGGTGTGTTCTGGAACATATGGGCTTTGGTAAAGGGTTTATAAATATGATTAAAATTCTTTATTCTAATCCAACTGCATTAGTACTTACAGGGCAGTTGCTTTCCTCACCACTTTCTATCACTAGGTCTTCACGACAGGGGTGCCCCTTAAGCCCGGCTCTATTTGCTCTCTCCCTTGAACCTCTTGCCCAGATGATTCGACAGTCAACTGAGATAAAGCCTATTTCTGTTCACAATACTTTGCATCATGTAGCATTGTATGCTGATGATGTTTTGGTTTTTATGGAAAAACCAATAGAGTCTATTTCTAGCCTGCTGTCTATTTGTGAAGAGTATGGTCATTTATCTGGTTTTAAGGTTAACTGGTCCAAATCTGCCCTTTTACCTTTAAATGAGTCTGCTAAACTGTTGAGTTATCCACCTGATATTTCTGTTGTTCAGCACTTTAAGTATCTTGTAGGGATGTAACGGTATTGTAAATACCGTCATACCGCAATAACATTTTTTTTCGATACTACCGTGGTCGCATGACTCGATAAAACAATAGGTCTTCTGAGAAAAGTTTTGCTCAGGCGAATGGAGCGAACGGGAGGTAGAGGAACTACATTTCCCATCAGCCCAGGCGTGGCCATCATCCTTTGCGGTCTGTTGTCGCTACAGACTCTAGCAGCAAGGAAAATAGATGGAAATGGTCGAACCTGCTCCGTCTGAAGTGCGTATGCGTTACGTATTCTTTTTCAGCACCCATGTTAACGGATTAGAGCGTTCACACTGCACGCGGTTGCTGTCCGGCAGTACGTCTTGCGGTGCCTTTGCAGCAGTGCAGCGGTCATTTCGGCACCGAGTCTATTTTTTGCTGCGCTGTATTAATGTTACAGTGCATTGTTCGCTGTAAAAATGAACATGGATTGACACGGAAATGTACCATAAATGCATGTAAATTTCACAGTCAACACGTGGCTTTTTGGCTAGGTTTACAATAAGGAAATGTGCAATTTTAAATAGGCAACATAATAGATGCACTTGTCCAGGTAGAAAAGTTCTTCAAAGGATTGTTTTTAATAAAGATTTAATGCGAAAGAAAGGCATGAGAGCCTACTGCACTGTAAAAAATGCTTTTCTTACTTAGAATTTCGTCTTGTTTCCAGCCAAAATATCTAAAAATTCTTAAATCGAGAAGGATTTTCTAGACAAGTAAAAATTATTGTCTTGTTTTTAGTAAAAACAAGTCAACATTAAGTGAGTTTTTGTTTAAAACAAGCTAAATAATCTGCCAATGGGGTAAGAAAAAAAATCTTATTTCAAGCAGACAACTAGATTCAGACAACTCATTCAGCTAAACTGATTTGACTGTTTTTTACATGCTTTAATATTTTTTTGTTACTAAAATTGAAAAATTTAAGTTTCTTTTTTTAAAGTTTACAGATAGATGGCTAATTTGTATGCCATTGATATGTTCAGTGTTCATGTAAACTGTTTAATAAACAATTTTGGCACTTTTTTCGAGTCGCTTCATTAGTTTTGTTTTTCCTGTAAATGATTCAATAAATACCGTACCGTGCCATTCATACCGAGGTATTACCGTACCGTGAAGTTTTGATACCGTTACATCCCTAGTATCTTGGGATACAAATTTTTCCCTCCTTGAACCAAACTGTGACACAATTTTTCTGATGTGAGCAAGGACATCATGAGAGATTTGGACAGGTGGATCAACCTGCCCAATTCTTTGCAGGCCCGAATTTCTATAGTTAAAATGAATATTTTACCTCGGCTTAATTTTTTTAGTTCTATGATACCTCTCTCTCCTCCTGTCAATTTCTGGAACAAAATCCACAGTAATATCTCTCAATTCATTTGGAATAAAAAAAGACCTCGTTTAAAGTTGTCAACATTACAGAGGAGGAAGGCACACGGGGGCTTAACTGTACCAAATTGTAAGTTTTATTTTTGGTCATTTGTGCTTCGGCCTTTGCTTGTATGGTTTAACCCTCACACATCTGTTTCTTGGCGTAAGATAGAAGAAAATTAAGTCCACCCATGGAATTTGGAAAACGTCCTTTTTTCCAATGTGTCAGATAAGCAATGTCGTCTACGTTTTGGTCCCATAGTTTCTCATCTTATTCAGACTTGGAGGATGGTGGAATCTGTATGCAAGATCTCCTGTAGGTGGCATACACAGTCTCCCATATTCAATAATAAAGGTCTGACTATTGGTGGTAGACCCATTCCTTCCTCGCAATGGAGTCGGAGTGGAATTCATTATCTGAAAGACATTTATACCGAATCTGGACTTTGCTCCTTTCAAGACATTTCAAAACGATTCAATTTGCCAGCTTCTTCTTTTTTTTTTTATCTTCAGCTTAGATCAGCCCTCAAAGCATATGGTGTACCTTGGCAACAACCTTTAATTGTACATCCTTTGTATAAACTATTCATTGCTCAAAGAAATAATAGCGGTTTAGTGTCTACATTATATACTTTTATTTTGGAAGCTTCTTATGCTAAACTGCCACTAGAAAGACTGTGGAGACATGATTGCCCCAACTTAGATTTAGATTTTAATTGGGAGGATGTTTGGGTAAATATAAAGGAGGCTTCTCGTAATCCTGACCACCAACAGATACATTTTAATTTTGTACATCGAACGTATTTAACTCCCCGTAAACTTCATCTAATGAAGAGGTTAGCTGACCCAAACTGCACCTTGTGCACTTTGAAGGTTCCAGGTACTTTTCTACACATGATGTGGGAGTGTCCACCTGTTGCTCAATTTTGGTCTAGGGTTGCATCAAGAATGTCTGATCTGGTTTCCACAACTGTACCTGTAACTGTCCCGGTTTTATTATTGAATAAGTTAACAATATTAATATTAATATTAAATATTAACAATCAGAACAAGCGCATATTACTAGCTGGCCTCACAGCTGCCAAAAAGAGGATTGCATTAAGATGGAAACTCCCTCATTCTCTTTCTGTTAAATGCTGGATTCTTACATTTTTGGATGTAATTTTTTTAGAACTGTCTACTGCTCGAGTAAATGGTGCAAATGAAAAGACCCTTTGTAGTTGGCACACTGTTGCGGAGTCACTGAAAACCTGGTTGAGATGAGCTCTTCTCTTTACCTGTATTTTAAATTGGTTTAATTGGAGTTCCTGAATATGAGCAAATCCCCTTAAGTGTATGTATGTGGGTACATAACCCCCCCCCCCCCCCTTTATTTTTATTATTATTATTATTTATTTTTTTCCTTTTAATTTACTTGTTATTTTCTATTAATACAGGGTTGTCTATATGTATTTGATATACATGTATATGGATCATTCCTGTTGGCTGTTTGAAATGCTTTGTGATATTTTGTTGTTTTCCTTAATAAATATTTGATAACAAAAAAAAAAAGAAAGAAAAAGAAACCAGAAGTAAAACTAAGATTGTATAAACAGGTGTTAGAACAAGTTACAGAAATTAAGTTCTTAGGAATAATAATGGATTCTAAGATAACATTTGGATTACATATACAAATTAAAGCTGCAAGCAGCGATGAACGGGCCCTCGCACACGGGCTCACCGCCGACCGGTGGCTTTAGGAACACAGCAAATGGTGGGTAGTATTCTTTTAATACAGTAAAAATAGGAGAAATATGTCAAAGTCACTTAAATGTGCCAAATTTCCTGCTGCCAGCTGGTGGCGCTATGCCTATAACTGATTATTGGCATGTAGATGTGTTCAGGCCACCACTTTCATCAAACATATGAAGTTTGGTGCAGATTGACCTTGGTATGTTTTTAGTTAGTGAAAGTATGATATATCCTGCTGCCAACAGGAGGCACTATGATAATATCTGAATATTGGCCTTTAGGTGTCTTCAGGCCAGGACTCTTACCAAGCCTGTGAAGTTTGAGGCAGATTGGACATTTTATGGCTGAGTTATAACAACTTCTATGTCCATGGCGAAACATCAAATTTTGTCACGCCGCCACAGACACGCCCTTTAACGAAAACTCAAGATCTTCGCAATTTAACATCTCTAAGGCCTCTAGATCAGACTGACCAAATATAATGTTGATATCATTAAATCTCTAGGAGGAGTTTGATACAAGTCATTTCCTGTTGCCAACAGGTGGCGCTGTGATTATATTAGAATATTGGCCTTCAGATGTGTTCAGGCCAGGACTCTTATCGAATATGTGAAGTTTGAGGCAAATCGGACATTTTATGGCTGAGTTATAACAAGTTTTATATCCATGGCGAGACCTAGAAATTTGTCAGGCCGCCACGGACACTCCCTTTACCGAAAACTCAAGATCTTCACAATTTAACATCCCTAAGGCCTTTATATTAGACTGACAGATTTTGGTGTTGATCTGTATAAATCTCTAGGAGGAGTTTGTTGTAGAGTGCAGCATGACACTTCCTGTTGCCTGCAGGTGGCGCTATGACTGTAACTGAATATGGGTATGTAGATGTCTTCAGGTCAGGAGTGTTATCACACATGTGAAGTTTGGGACAGATCGGACATTTTATGCCTAAGTTATAGCAACTTCCTTTTTCATGGCGAAACATCGAAATTTGCGAGGCCGTCACGGACACGCCCTCCGATGAAAACTCTAGATCTTCACAATTTAACGTCGCAAAGGGCTTTAGATTAGACTCACCAAATTTGCTGTTGATCGGAATAATTCTCTAGGAGGAGTTCGTTCAAGTATGACACCTGAAAATGGCAAAAATGACACAAATTTTGCTGAGAAAATTAATAATAACCGACTTCCTGTTGGGTTTCGGATTTTATCTCAAGAGGCTTTTTTGTAGGTATTGGTGTGTTACATGTGTGTACCGATTTTTGTGCATGTACGATAATCACAGCTGAATGCGCACACCGCGGAACGTGTAAAGGTGGCGCTATTGAGCCATTTTGCCACCCCCACTTCTGCAACCCATATCAGACGTCCATTTTCGCCAGGTCTGATGTGTGTGCAAAGTTTCGTGAGTTTTCGGGTATGTTTAGGCCCTCAAAAATGCGATTCATTCCGGATAAGAATAATAATAATAATTAAAGCTGCAAGCAGCGATGACCGGGCCCTCGCCGTCTGTGCAGTCGCCATCCCGATAGCATCAGGAAAACGGTGCCCAGTTGGCACATGCATTCACAGTAACCCTTTGGACTAACCCTAACTGTCTCTCCTCCTCTCTGACTCTTTCTCTTACCACCCATCCCCCTCCTTACACTCAGCCACTTACCACACAAACACACATATAGAGTGCAGAGCAGAGTGAGATCAGATATGTTTTTTAATTTTCTTTCATTCGTGGAGTTTTGTAAAAATTATGAAATGAACTGTGTTTGATCAGAATGAATAGTTATTTGTATGAAAAAAGATTCAAAGAGTTAGGATGCTGCACTTTAAATATATAATAAATCATTGAAAATTGAAAATGGAAAATGAAATTCTAAGCACGCTATCTGCCTCAAAAACAGGAAACAAATATTTGAATGTATTTTTTATTTTTATTTATTTGCCATGGCAACAGCATTTGATGCATCAGGGACGCCTTTACAGACTCTCGTCGGCCGTGTTTTTACATTACTCTGATGAAGTTTGAAGAAAATCGTGTACAAATATATTGTTCGTTGTTCGTTCGTGTTTGTTAGTTCATTAACCATTGTTAACAAAAGAGACCCTATTTTAAATAGTTACCATGTTTTATGATCTACAACCATTTTTAAATATTATTTTAATGATCTATAAGCATCTGTGAAATAATTATAAACAAATATATTAAAAATAAATACATATTAACTTAGTTGATGTATTTGTTTCTCATTCTAATAAAGTGAACTGAGCAGTATAGTGTCATACCTATAAGATTTTTTATTCTATCAGTGAGAGTGTATATATGTATATAAATCATATAATTTTTCCTTAAAAGATTAAAAAAAGATTTTAATGCTCTTTAAGCACCTATACAAAATAATTATGTAAAAGTACACTGACAGTACAGTATATATGAACTGCTTCTATGGATTATTTTCATTCTTATACACTGAGAATGAGCTAAATAGCATTAGAGGTCAAACGATTCCTTATCTTATGAGGACCTCTAGTGTTCATCCCTGGTACTAGAGCTTTAATCTGACAAATTTATATGACACTTTTAATGGTTTTGGGGCCTCTGAGTATGATAACATTTTGAAACAACACGTATTTCCTAAGAATTTCTTGTTCTTTATATGTAAAAAGTTTTGATGAGTTAGAATAATGCAATTTAAAGATATATGGAAATAACTCTTCATCTTTTTTACTGTTACTTTCATAAATCACCACATCAACACCGTTCAAGATATACCAAACCCGTTCACAATTTAACATCTTCAGTATTTTGGCATCATGTTGACAAAGTTTGGTGTGAACTGTCTGATTCTGCTATGAGTGATATGAATTTATTCACAGCTATATTTTTCCAAAAATCCACATTCAAATCAAAATAGCCGACTTCCTGTTGGTCGTAGCTAATGGGTGTAAATTAGAAAGTTGTCCGGCTTGATGAGACCAATATACCGACCAAGTTTGATGTCTGTAGCTACAACTAACCCTCCAACTTTTGTCAAAAGGTGGCGCTATAGAGTGTCTCCAACAAATCACCACATCAACACCGTTCAAGATATCCCAAAGCCGTTCACAATATAGGGAACATTTTCCCTATATTCTGAGGATGATGATAAGAACATGTAATTCATGATGATAACAAAATGTTATTATTGCTTGCTTTACGTCCACCACTTCTGCTTAAATGTCATCGTTACCTATCTGTTCCATTTGTGTGTGGACATTGCTTTGCAGGTGACTCCTGTTATAAGACATCACTTTTAAGCGCTACATAACTAAGAAAGAATCAATTAGGAAAACTGTGCCCAGTTGGCACATGCATTCACAGTAACCCTCAGCCAGTTTGGATTTAAAGTTTACAGAATTGAAAGGGTTAGACTTTAAAATCAACACACAGACACATACACACAATATATACAATTTTGCCATCCAGTTTCATTTGTTAACATTGTTGTTGAACAAAAATTAAACAGCATTTATTAATGTTAATTAATATTATGCTAAAAAAAGTATTCATATATTGTTTAAAGGTAAATTAGTATCTTTTAACATTACATTGTGTACAGCAATACACAATAAAGTGCTCTATAAACGCTTAATTCTTTCAAAATATCTTTAAAAATCAAGTTGAGTATTTTAATGGGGCGATATATATATAACTGATCTTAAAATGATGGTTTTCAGATGTTTTGAACAGATAACAGCAAAGTTTGTTTTGTTGTCAAAGTTTGTCTTGAAATTTTTAATTATTATAATTTTATATTTAATAAATAACACTATGAAAATATTGTCTACAATGAAGATAAATCACTCATGCTTAAAAGTTGTATTTTTCTTAATCTTTTGCTATGTGACTGAATAGGACAAGTTCATGGTATAGTTCAGTAAAAAATAAATAAAAAACAACAACTGCAAAATACAAACAATGAAAGACTTAATGACCCTTTATATTTTCTCAAAATATCAGACTCTCAAAGATCAGACATATTTATGTAATTAAAGTACATATATGTGCATTTCTTCCTTGGTCTGTAGCATGGCTCTCTACTCTGTCACCCTCTCTGCCTCTCACCCCTCCCCCCTGCAATAATGAGCTTCTCTCAGCCTGACTGAACGCACATACATACAGTAGAGACATTCACCCAGAGTGACAGCAGGTTTCTGATTTCGTTTTTTAATTTTCATTAATTCATTGAAGCTTGTAGAAAATTTATATTAACAGCACTTGCTCAGAATGATTAGATCTCTGTGTGAAAAAAGTTGTAAAGAGTTTGGATGCTGCACTTTAAAGATATAAAAAAATGACGGTTATGTTTTTTACTACATCTTTAAAAAATCACCACATCAACACCGTTCAAGATATCCCAAATCCGCTCGCAATTTAACATCTTCAGAATCTTCTCTTCATGTTAAAAAAGTTTGGTGTGAATACCTTTTTGTTCTTAGAAGGAGTGTGAATTTGTTTACAGCCTGATTTTTCAAAAAATCCACATTCAAATCAAAATAGCCGGCTTCCTGTTGGTCTTAGCTAATGAGTTTAATTTAGAAAGTTGTCCAGATTGATGAGAATAATATATGTACAGAGTTTGGTGACTGTAGGAAAAACTAACCCCCCAACTTTTGTCAAAAGATGGCGCTATAGAGTGCCTGTTCCACGCCCATTTATGACCTTTTGCCAGTGTCTAACTATCATTAATATTGATGTGTGTGTTGAGTTTCATGAAATTCTAAGCATGTTATCTGCCTTGAAAAGACAGGAATCTAATTTTAAAGTTTGACACGTTGCCATGGCAACAGCATTTGATTTATCATCGTACCCTTTACATATTCTTATCGGCCGTGTTTTGACATTATTTTGATGAAGTTTAAAGAAAATCAAGTAAAATTAAGAGGCTAATTTCAACGCATTTTGAAAATGACACGCTTCCTGCTACCAGTTGGTGGCGCTATAACTTTGACTCATAATAGTCACATTTATGGAATCGGCATCATACAACGAACAAACTGGTGAAGTTTCATCAGAATCAGGCAATGTGTGCAACAGTTATTAGACACTTCCTGTTTCTCATTTCTCGCCATAACTTTGTCGCCTTGCCACGGCCAAACCGTTCGAGATATCAAAAATCCCCTCGCAATTTAGCGTCCCCAATGTCTTGAGATCATGCTGACCGAGTTTGGTGACAATCGTATGGAAACCCTGGGAGGAGTACGTTAAATTCCAGAGCATGCGCTTTTTACACAGCCCTAAATATCTCACTTCCTGTTGCGTTAAGAAAATGACATAGAGTACAAAAGTTGTTCAGCTCAATGAGTTCTATATGTGTACCGAGTTTCATATGTGTACGTTCAAGTATGTGTGCTATATGGCCCTAAAAATTCCAGGGGGCGCTGTAGAGTCCCCTTGCCACGCCCCGGTACCAGCCTCTGTGACGTCCTGATGGCCGCAGATTCCGACATGTGTGCAAATTTTCAAGAGTTTTTGAGCATGTTAAGACCCCCTTAAGTGCCCGGAAGGTTAACAAAAAAAAATAATAAAAAAAATTAAAGCTGCAAGCAGCGATGACCGGGCCCTCGCCGTCTGTGCAATCGCCATCCCGATAGCATCAGGAAAACGGTGCCCAGTTGGCACATGCATTCACAGTAACCCTTTGGACTAACCCTAACTGTCTCTCCTCCTCTCTGACTCTTTCTCTTACCACCCATCCCCCCTCTTTACACTCAGCCACTTACCACACAAACACACACATTAAGTGCAGAGCAGAGCGAGATCAGATATGTTTTTTTATTTTCTTTCATTCGTGGAGTTTTGTATAATTATGAAATGATCTGTGTTTGATCAGAATTAATAGTTATTTGTATGAAAAAAGTTTCAAAGAGTTAGGATGCTGCACTTTAAATATATAATAAATCATTGAAAATTTAAAAATGAAAATGAAATTCTAAGCACGCTATTTGCCTCAAAAACACAGGAAACAAATATTTGAATCTATTTTTAATTTTTATTTATTTGCCATGACAACAGCATTTGATGCATCAGGGACGCCTTTATGTGAAATAATTATAAACAAATATATTAAAAATAAATACATATTTACTTAGTAGATTTTTTTGGCCTTTTTGTATTTGTTTCTCATTCTAATTAAGTGAACTGAGCAGTATAGTGTGATACTTATAAGATTTTTTGTTCTATCAGTGAGTGTGTATATATGTATTTAAATCATATAATTTTTCCTTAAAAGATAAAAAAAAAGATTTTAATGCTCTTTAAGCACCTATACAAAATAATTATGTAAAAGTAGACTGACAATACAGTACACAGTACATATCAACTGATTCTATGGATTATTGTCATTCTTATATACTGAGAATGAGTTAAATAGCATTAGAGGTCAAACGATTCCTTATCTTATGAGGATCTCTAGTGTTCAGCCCTGGTATTACAGCTTTAATCTGACAAATTTATATGACACTTTTAATGTTTTTGGGCCCTCTGAGCATGATAACATTTTGAAACTACACGTATTTCCTAATAATTTCTTGTTCTTTATATGTAAAAAGTTTTGATGAGTTAGAATAATGCAATTTAAAGATATATGAAAATAACTCTTCATCTTTTTCATTGTTACTTTCATAAATCACCACATCAACACTGTTCAAGATATCCCAAAGTTGTTCACAATATAGGGAACATTTTCCCAATATTCTGAGGATGATGATAAGAACATGTAATTCATGATGATAACAAAATGTTATTTTTGCTTGCTTTACGTCCACCACTTCTGCTTAAATGTCATCGTTACCTATCTGTTCAATTTGTGTGTGGATATTGCTTTTCAGGTGACTCCTGTTATAAGACATCACTCTTAAGCGCTACATAACTAAGAATCAATTAGGAAAACGGTGCCCAGTTGGCACATGCATTCACAGTAACCCTCAGTCAGTTGGATTTAAAGTTTACTGAATTGAAAGGGTTAAACTTTAAAATCAACACACAGACACATACACACAATATATAAAATTGCCAACCAGTTTCATTTGTTAACATTAACTATATTAGTTAACATGAACAATAATTAAATAGTATTTATTAATGTTAATTAATATTAAGCTAAAAAAAGTATTCATATATTGTTTAATGGTAAAATAGTATATTTTAACATTAGTTTATGAACTGTGAATTAACATGAACATGAACAAAGTTCATGTGGGTGTACAGCAATACACAAAGTGCTCTATAAACGCTTCTTTCTTTCAAAATATCTTTAAAAATCAAGTTGAGTATTGTAATGGGGCGATATATATATATAACTGATCCTAAAATGGTAAAATTTTCAGATGTTTTGAACAGATAACAGCAAAGTTTGTTTTGTTGACAAAGTTTGTCTTGAAACTGTTAATTAAAATGTTATATTCAATAAATAACACTATGAAAATAAATGTCTATCAATGAAGATAAACCGCTCAAGCTAAAAAGTTGTATTTTTCTTGTTGTATCTTTTGCTATGTGACTGAATAGGACAAGTTCATGGTACAGTTCAGTAAAAAATAAATAAAAAAACAACAACTGCAAAATACAAACAATGAAAGACTTAGTGACCCTTTATATTTTCTCAAAATATCAGACTCTCAAAGATCAAACATATTTATGTAACATCAATGTGCATTTTTTCCTCAAAGATGGTCTTTAGCAAGACAGCATGTTCTACTCTCTCTCCCTCTCTCCCTTTCACCCCTCCCCCTTCAGTCTCTCTTCAGTCACTTAATGGTGACTGAACACATACACTCAAGGCAGAGTGACAGCAGGCTTCTGATTTCTTTTTTTAATTTTCTTTAATTCGTAGAAGCTTGAATTAAATTGATATTTCCAGCACTTGCTCAGAATGATAAGATCTCTGTGTGAAAAAAGTTTTAAATAGTTAAGATGCTGCACTTTAAAGATATAGAAAATGACGGTTATACATCTTTAAAAAATCACCACGTCAACACCGTTCAAGATATCCCAAAACCGCTCGCAATTTAACATCTTCAGAATCTTCTCTCCATGTTAAAAAAGTTTGGTGTGAACAGCTTGTTCTTCTTAGGAGGAGTATAAATTTGTTTACAGCCTGATTTTTCCAAAAATCCACATTTAAATCAAAATAGCCGGCTTCCTGTTGGTGTTAGCTAATTAGTTTAATTTAGAAAGTTGTCCAGATTGATGAGAACAATATATGTACAGAGTTTGGTGACTGTAGGAAAAACTAACCCCCCAACTTTTGTCAAAAGATGGCGCTATAGAGTGCCTGCTCCACGCCCATTTATGATCTTTTGCCAGTGTCTAACTATCATTAATATTGATGTGTGTGTTGAGTTTCATGAAATTCTAAGCATGTTATCTGCCTCGAAAAGACAGGAATCTAATTTTAAAGTTTGAGACGTTGCCATGGCAACAGCATTTGATTTATCATCGACCCCTTTACATATTCTTATCGGCCGTGTTTTGACATGATTTTAATGAAGTTTAAAGAAAATCAAGTAAAATTAAGAGGCTGATTTCAAAGCATTTTGAAAATGACACGCTTCCTGCTGCCAGTTGGTGGCGCTATAACTTTGACTCATAATAGTCACCTTTATGGAATCGGCATCATACAACGAACAATCTGGTGAAGTTTCATCAGAATCAGGCAATGTGTGCAACAGTTATTAGACACTTCCTGTTTCTCATTTCTCGCCATAACTTTGTCGCCTTGCCACGGCCAAACCGTTCGAGATATCAAAAATCCCCTCGCAATTTAGCGTCCCCAATGTCTTGAGATCATGCTGACCGAGTTTGGTGACAATCGTATGGAAATCCTGGGAGGAGTACGTTAAATTCCAGAGCATGCGCTTTTTATACAGCCCTAAATATCTCACTTCCTGTTGCATTGAGAAAATGACATAGAGTACAAAAGTTGTTCAGCTCAATGAGTTCTATATGTGTACCGAGTTTCATATGTGTACGTTTAAGTATGTGTGCTATATGGCCCTCAAAATTCCAGGGGGCGCTGTAGAGTCCCCTTGCCACGCCCCGGTACCAGCCTCTGTGGCGTCCTGATGGCCGCAGATTCCGACATGTGTGCAAAATTTTCAAGAGTTTTTGAGTATGTTAAGACCCCCTTAAGTGCCCGGAAGGTTAACAAAAAAAAAAAAAAAAAAAAAAAAAAAAAAATAAGAATCCTTAGAAGAACAATAGGGCCTTCGCCCTTTTGGGCTCGGGCCCTAATAAGAATCCTTAGGAAAACAAGAGGGCCTTCGCCCATTCTGGGCTCGGGCCCTAATTAAAGCTGCGAGCAGCGATGAGCGGGCCCTCGCACCCGGGCTCACCACCGACTGGTGGCTTCAGGAAAACAGCAAACGGTGGGCAGTATGCTTTTAATACAGTAAATATAGAAAAAATATATCATAAGTCATTTAAATGTGCCAAACTTGCCGCTGCCAGCTGGTGGCGCTATGCCTATAACTGATTATTGGCTGTAGATGTGTTCAGGCCAGCACTATTATCAAACATAGGAAGTTTGGTGCAGATTGACCTTGGTATGTTTGAGTTAGTGAAATATATGAGATATCCTGCTGCCAACAGGTGGGGCTATGATAATATCTGAATATTGGTCTTTAGGTGTCTTCAGGCCAGGACTCTTACCAAACCTGTGAATTTT
>NC_133378.1:488080-545875 GCF_049309525.1 Garra rufa | reverse complement strand
CATACAGATTTGTACATACCATGACAATGGCTTCATTCTTGATGGATGTAATGTTGTGGTTCTTCTTAAGGTTCTTGACCAACCATCCATTCCTCTCGCTTCTTATCAAACCGCCAAAGCTTCTTCTTAAGGCACTGCTTCTGAGGCTGCTCCTTTTTGCAATTGGAACAGATCTTCTGTGCACAAAATAAAATACCCTGACAAAAGGGACAATTTTTTGTAGACCCCCCCTGGCATTATAACAGCCAAAGGACAGACAGACTGACAAAGATTGATAAGACAGACAAGTAGACAAAGATAGACAGAGATGCAATTTTGTAAAATAAAGCCTGAGAGATAGAGAAAGATAGATTAAAAATATGGATAGAAATATAAATAGTGAGACAAAAGGACACAGAGGTTGTGAGAAATAGATATAGAAAAAGATAACAAAAGAGATATAGGTTGGCTCTTAAAAGTGCCTTTGGGTTCACTAAATCAGGTTATCTAGATTTGGACAGGTGAGTTGACTCTTTTGACAAGATCTGGAGGGAGAACAGAAAATGTTAATTATGTAGTGCAGAGTAGTTATATTAAAATAAGGTTTAAAAAGTGAGAGATTCCCAAATGCTTAATAATACGCAAGATAATCATCCCAGATTTAAAGGCAATGTTATATGTAGTAATGTTAGGCCAAGTTATATTGTTATTACTGACACATTCAGAGTGTAGCCAACATTTCAGAAGGTCAAATCAGAGATGTCAAATGTAATAATAATACCATAACACTTCCCCCCCCCCCCCCCCCCCCGGTTACACTGACAGTTTTTTTTTTTTTTTTTTTTTTTTTTTACTTTTAATTGACTAAATAGACTACATTGCTGGACAATAACCCATAATTTGTAGTTTATAATATATTTTTTCTTATATTTTTCTTATTTGTATTACAGGATAAGGCAGAACATATATGTTATACTTTCCATACTTTAATAAATGCTATGTCAGCATTATTTATATACTTTATTGATTACCTGGAGATGATCACTTACCATGTGTGTCATATATTTGTCTTTCATTGTCCTTTCATCAGTCACAACGTTTGTTTTTATTCAGCATAGCTACAGCTGGATGATTGTTAATTTTGGATACGATTAAAACATAAGGTTATTGCTCCACCCTAAGTTACCCTTCAGCTGACATAACTTAAACTAGAGTTAGCTTATAATGAAGTTAGCAAGACCCGTTTAGCAAGCCTAACTTCACAAGTGCATGTTTTTTAACTGATAATGAGGAAACCATTGTTCGGGCTTTAATTGTTGTCTTAACATGTAAACCACGCGAGTCTAATGGTACATAACAGGATCCATTATAACATTTAAACAAAACGTGATCATTAATTATTAGCCTAGTAACTTACCTGGACAGTGGTTTAAGCGCAATGAGGAGAATTCACCCAATCCCAAAGCAGACTGCCACCGTCTCCATAGCAACGGAGGCTGAGGATCATGGGTATTGCTGGCGTCCACTATCGAAAAATATTTTTTTTCTTTTTTTTTACATTTCTTCTATTTTTTCTTTAACAGATATATGGCTTGAACTGACACAAAGCAATAAATAACTAGATAAAAAGTTTGTTAGCAAACTTTAAGTTGGCTTGAGAAAGCCTAGCCAGTAAGTTTTAAGTAGTTTTAAAAGCTTTTAGTTTAAATAAAGTTTAAAGGTTTTCAGTTTGAAATAGTTTTAGTTTGATTAATAAAGTTTGAAGATAGATAGGCTAGATAGATATAAATAGTTTGAAAATAGATTGATTTATAGATATAAATAGTTAGAATATATAAATAGTTTGAATGTGAATAGATGCTAAGGTGTTGCTTTGCGGTTGCTAAGGTACCCATGGTGGTTGCTAAGGTGTTGCTATGCGGTTGCTAGCATTATTTAAGCAAGACTAGCAAGTCGTTAACATGATTTTTAGCATGACTAGCAAGTCGCTAGCATGATTCTAGCATGACTAGCAAGTCGCTAGCATGATTTTAGCAAGACTAGCAAGTCGCTAGCATTATTTAAGCAAGACTAGCAAGTCGCTAACATGATTTTTAGCAAGACTAGCAAGTCGCTAGCATGATTTTACCATGACTAACAAGTCGCTAGCATGATTTTAGCATGACTAGCAAGTCGCTAGCATGATTTTAGAATGACTAGCAAGTCGCTAGCATGATTTTAGCACGACTATCAAGTCGCTAGCATGATTTTAGCATTATTTTAGCATGACTAGCAAAGTCGCTAGCATGATTCTAGCATGACTAGCAAGTCGCTAGCATGATTTTAGCAAGACTAGCAAGTCGCTAGCATGATTTTAAACATGACTAGCAAGTCGCTAGCCTGATTTTAGCATGACTAGCAAGTCGCTAGCATGATTTTAGCACGACTAGCAAGTCGCTAGCATGATTTTAGCATGACTAGCAAGTCGCGAGCATGATTTTAGCATTATTTTAGCATGACTAGCAAAGTCGCTAGCATGATTCTAGCATGACTAGCAAGTCGCTACCATGATTTTAGCATGACTAGCATGATTTTAGCAAGACTAGCAAGTCGCTAGCATGATTTTAAACATGACTAGCAAGTCGCTAGCCTGATTTTAGCACGACTAGCAAGTCACTAGCATGATTTTAGCATGACTATCAAGTCGCTAGCATGATTTTATCATTATTTTAGCATGACTAACAAGTCGCTAGCATGATTTTAGCATTATTTTAACATGACTAGCAAGTCGCTAGCATGATTTTAGCACGACTAGCAAGTCTCTAGCATGATTTTAGCACGACTAGCAAGTCGCTAGCATGATTTTAGCATGACTAGCAAGTCACTAGCATTATTTTAGCATGACTAGCAAGTCGCTAGCATGATTCTAGCATGACTAGCAAGTCGCTAGCATGATTTTAGCAAGACTAGCAAGTCACTAGCATGATTTTAAACATGACTAGCAAGTCGCTAAACTGATTTTAGCATGACTAGCAAGTCGTTAGCATGATTTTAGCATGACTAGCAAGTCGCTAGCATGATTTTAGCATGACTAGCAAGTCGCTAGCATGATTTTAGCACGACTAGCAAGTCTTTAGCATTATTTTAGCATGACTAGCAAAGTCGCTAGCATGATTCTAGCATGACTAGCAAGTCGCTAGCATGATTTTAGCATGACTAGCAAGTCGCTAGCATGATTTTAGCAAGACTAGCAAGTCGCTAGCATGATTTTAAACATGACTAGCAAGTCGCTAGCCTGATTTTAGCATGACTAGCAAGTCGTTAGCATGATTTTAACATGACTAGCAAGTCGCTAGCATGATTTTATCATTTTTTTAGCATGACTAGCAAGTCGCTAGCATGATTTTAGCATTATTTTAGCATGACTAGCAAAGTCGCTAGCATGATTTTAGCATGACTAGCAAGTCGCTAGCATGATTTTAGCATGACTAGCAAGCCGCTAGCATGATTTTATCAAAAATAGCAAGTCGCTAGCATGATTTTAGCACGACTAGCAAGTCGCTAGCATGATTTTAGCAAGACTAGCAAGTCGCTAGCATGATTTTAGCAAGACTAGCAAGTCGCTAGCATGATTTTAGCACGACTAGCAAGCCGCTAGCATGATTTTAGCATGACTATCAAGTCGCTAGCATGATTTTATCATTATTTTAGCATGACTAACAAGTCGCTAGCATGATTTTAGCATTATTTTAACATGACTAGCAAGTCGCTAGCATGATTTTAGCACGACTAGCAAGTCTCTAGCATGATTTTAGCACGACTAGCAAGTCGCTAGCATGATTTTAGCATGACTAGCAAGTCACTAGCATTATTTTAGCATGACTAGCAAGTCGCTAGCATGATTCTAGCATGACTAGCAAGTCGCTAGCATGATTTTAGCAAGACTAGCAAGTCACTAGCATGATTTTAAACATGACTAGCAAGTCGCTAAACTGATTTTAGCATGACTAGCAAGTCGTTAGCATGATTTTAGCATGACTAGCAAGTCGCTAGCATGATTTTAGCATGACTAGCAAGTCGCTAGCATGATTTTAGCACGACTAGCAAGTCTTTAGCATTATTTTAGCATGACTAGCAAAGTCGCTAGCATGATTCTAGCATGACTAGCAAGTCGCTAGCATGATTTTAGCATGACTAGCAAGTCGCTAGCATGATTTTAGCAAGACTAGCAAGTCGCTAGCATGATTTTAAACATGACTAGCAAGTCGCTAGCCTGATTTTAGCATGACTAGCAAGTCGTTAGCATGATTTTAACATGACTAGCAAGTCGCTAGCATGATTTTATCATTTTTTTAGCATGACTAGCAAGTCGCTAGCATGATTTTAGCATTATTTTAGCATGACTAGCAAAGTCGCTAGCATGATTTTAGCATGACTAGCAAGTCGCTAGCATGATTTTAGCATGACTAGCAAGCCGCTAGCATGATTTTATCAAAAATAGCAAGTCGCTAGCATGATTTTAGCACGACTAGCAAGTCGCTAGCATGATTTTAGCAAGACTAGCAAGTCGCTAGCATGATTTTAGCAAGACTAGCAAGTCGCTAGCATGATTTTAGCACGACTAGCAAGCCGCTAGCATGATTTTATCAAAAATAGCAAGTCGCTAGCATGATTTTAACACAACTAGCAAGTCGCTAGCATGATTTTAGCAAGACTAGCAAGTCGCTAGCATGATTTTAGCACGACTAGCAAGTCGCTAGCATGATTTTAGCACGACTAGCAAGTCGCTAGCATGATTTTAGCAGATAGATAGATAGATAGATAGATAGATAGATAGATAGATAGATAGATAGATAGATAGATAGATAGATAGATAGATAGATAGATAAGGTTTGAAGATATATAGATAGATAGATAGATAGATAGATAGATAGATAGATAGATAGATAGATAGATAGATAGATAGATAGATAGATAGATAGATAAGGTTTGAAGATAGATAGATATATAGATAGATAGATAGATAGATAGATAGATAGATAGATAGATAGATAGATAGATAGATAGATAGATAGATAGATAGATAGATAGATAGATAAGGTTTGAAGATAGATAGATAGATAGATAGATAGATAGATAGATAGATAGATAGATAGATAGATAGATAGATAGATAGATAGATAAGGTTTGAAGATAGATAGATAGATAGATAGATAGATAGATAGATAGATAGATAGATAGATAGATAGATAGATAGATAGATAGATAGATAGATAGATAGATAGATAGTTTAAAGCTTAATTGAGTATCAATGGCTTCTAGCAGTTTACATTAAACATAGTTCAAACAGACATGGACTTTTGTTCAATGAAAGTCTATGGGACCTTTTTATGATTTTTAATATTAATTTTTAAGAAAACCATAACTCAAAACAGTCTGAAAAGATATAGCACACTAAGTCTGAACAGTATGAAGATCTGACCCGAGTTTGGAGTATGTAGCTTGAACGGTCTAGGAGGAGTAGGAGTCCAAAAATTTTCCGCTCAGAAAAAGAAGAAGAAGAAGAATAACTAGAAGCTAAAGTTCGATGACAAACTTTAAATGTTGGCTTGGAGAAGCAAACCGGGCAGCCTTCGGGCAAAAGGTCCAGCCCAGAACACTTAGAGCTCTCTGATTGAATTGTTGCTAGTAAAAATGCTATTACGATAAGTAATGCTTAGTATATTTTAGGTTAAAACAGCTTGCCATAGTGGATTTATGTGTATTTTAGGTTAAAACGGCTTGCCATACAACAAGTGTTTCAGCGCGTGCTTGAAAGCGTTGCTGTGCGGTTGAGCCTAAAAGCATTAATAAGCAAGCATTTAAGCTGTGTAATATATTACTCTACTATTATTGTGTTTAATCGCTGGAGTGTTTGTATTTAAATACCTTTAAAAGACGTGCAAATGATGTATTTGATGATGCAGATGAAGACTGAGCAGTGCATCTCATGTTAGTTAGTTAAGCCTATGAAAAAAGTAATTTGCACCCTATGCAGGTCTTTAAAATATTCTTCTATATTTATTGTGTTGAATCGCTGGAGTGTTTTTATTTAAATGCCTTTAAAAGACGTGCAGTCATGTATAATTCTCAGTCGGACATCTCGGAGCTCATGTCTAACACACTGCTGAACGCAGCGCTCTCTGTATGAAAACAAAATGCTCACAAACAACTGCATTTAGCTGTTGATATTTTCTAATGGGTGGACTAAATTAAATCGCTGCAATATTGTAATTTTAAAGGCGTTCTAATTCGTGCAAATTATGTCGTTCGTCTCCATGTATACTCGTTGAAAGCAATCTGTACGCGGTGAAGGAAATGCTTAGGGTTTTCAATAAATTCGCTCAAACAGCTGAATTCAGGTCTTGATGTGTTCTAATGGGTATTTACAATTAAATGGCTGGAATATTGTAATTTTAAAGGCATTATTTATATGCATTTTCCACCGAGTTCAAAGTGAAAGTAAGTCACATCTCGGTAACATGGTCGTTAGTGAAACTGAAAAGCTCATTTGCAGCTAATGTAGTTCTTTAAAATATTCTTGTATATTTATTGTGTTGGATCGCTGGAGTGTTTTTATTTAAATGCTTTTAAAAGACGTGCAGTCATAATTCTCAGTCGGGTAAGTTAGCTCCGAGCCTGAAAGCTCGTCTGTATAACACATTTGCTGAAGACAGTGCTTTAACTTTGAAATAAAACAGATCACAAAAGGCTGATTTGTTGATGTGTTCTAATGGGTATTTACAAATAAATCGCTGAAATATATTAATTTTAAAGGCGTTCTAATTCGTGCAAGTTATGTTGTTTATGAGCACATACAGAGAGAGTTCGTGCTGACGGCATGTATGTATACTCGCTGAAGGGTGCGAGCTTTTCTTTTACAAGAACTAACCTTACTCACAAACCACTGAATTTAGCTGTTGATATGTTCTAATGGGTTTTTAGAGTTAAATCGCTGTAATATTTACATTTTTAAGGCGATATTTATTTGTATTTCCACCGATTTCAGAGTGACTGTAAGTAAGAGGTTTGAATCCCGCCTCTTCAGTCGAGAGGTATTACTGTTAGAGGGCGCATTTTTTCTCAGCCCATGTATTTCATTGGGAAATGTGTCATTTTCAAAAATTAATAATAAATCAACTGTACATCTGATCAGTCCAAATAGATATAGCAACTCTTTCGGGACAAGGGCCCAGGTCTCTGCCAAGTTTGGGCCTTGTGGCTTCAAAGGCCTCGGAGGAGTAGCTGTCAGAAATTTCTTTAGGTCATAAGAATAATAATAATAACTAGAAGCTAAAGTTCGATGACAAACTTTAAATGTTGGCTTGGAGAGCCAAACCGGGCAGCCTTGGGGCAAAAGGGCCAGCCCAGAACACTTAGAACTCTCTAATGGAATTGTTGCTAGCAAAAATGGCAGTACGACAAGAAATGCTTAGTATATTTTAGGCTAAAACAGCTTGCCATAGAGGATTGTGTGTGGATTTTATGTTAAAACGGCTTGCCATATCTTAAGATTCGTGCAGCGCCTGCTTCAAAGCCACGACGCGTTGCTGTGCGGTTGAGGTGAAAAGCAGAAATAAGCAAGCATTTAACCTTTTTATTATATGATTGTACTGTTATTGTGTTGAATCGCTGGAGTGTTTGTATTAAAATACCTTTAAAAGACGTGCAAATTTGATGTCTTTGTTAACAGACACATAAATGCAGCCGTGCATCTCATGTTAGTTAGTTAAGCGTATGAAAAACGTCATTTGCACCCAATGTAGGTCTTTAAAATATTCTTCTATATTTATTGTGTGCAATCGCTGGCGTGTTTTTATTTAAATGACTTTAAAAGACGTGCAAATGATGTATTTGTTGACAGACTTATAATAAAGCCATACATCTGATGTTCGTTAGTGAAACGTTTGAAATAGCTCATTTACACCCAATGTAGCTCTTTAAAATATTCTATATTTACTGTGTTTAATCGCTGGAGTGTTTGTAATTAAATACCTTTAAAAGACGTGCACATGATGTCTTTGATGATGCAGACGAAGAACTGAGCAGTGCATCCAATGTTAGTTAAATCTATGAAACAGCTCATTTGCACTCAATGCAGCTCTTTAAAATATTCTTCTATATTTATTGTGTGCAATCGCTGGAATTTTTTTATTTGATTACCTTTAAAAGACGTGCAAATGAATCATTTGTTGACACAGACGGATATGCAGCCGTACATCTCATGTTCGTTATTAAAAACCTTTGAAACAGGTCATTTGCATTCAATGTGGCTCTTTAAAATATTCTTCTATATTTATTGTGTACAATCGCTGGAGTGTTTTTATTTAAATGCTTTTAAAAGACGTTCAGTCATGTATAATTCTTAGTCGGGTAAGTTAGCTCCGAACCGTGAAGCTCGTCACCGCGGTCAAGTGAGCCGCCATCTGCGAAGACCCAGTCAAGTCAGCCGCCACCTGGATTCTGCTGCACGTTTATTTGTGGTATTACGGTACGGATACTCGAAGCGGACAAAAAGCTGAGGAATATCTATATTTCAGCGGTTAATATCAAATGTGTCCGAAAACAGAGGGAAAATATTTAAAAACATATCAACATTGTACATTATAAAATATATAATTATATTACATTTGAATATATTGAAGTGTGTAGTTTTCTTGAGAAATAAAGTCTGTTAAAAAGCATATTCTACATGCAATATTAAAATTCCTTCAAATAACATGAATGCTTCAATAAATTATTTTTTTCTGAACGACCATGTCTCTGTCTGTGTGAATTTAGCAGAAAATGAATGGCAAACTATGTCACTATGCATTATAGCACTTATGAATTCTTCACATTTATGATTCAAATTCCTTCATATTTGTCACGAAAATCTCTGTTCATACTTCTTCAGAATACTCAAAACTGTGTCTGTGTCAACTTTCATGAGATTTCACTGAAGAATTTAGCAGAAAATGGATGGTAAATTCAGTCACTATGCATTATAATACTGATCAACTCTTCACATTTTTGATTCAAATTCCTTCATAGTTAACAGGATAATTTCTATTCATACTTCTTCAGAATACTCAAAACTGTGTCTGTGTCAACTTTCATGAGATTTCACTGAAGAATTTAGCAGAAAATGGATGGTAAATTCAGTCACTATGCATTATAATACTGATCAACTCTTCACATTTTTGATTCAAATTCCTTCATAGTTAACAGGATAATTTCTATTCATACTTCTTCAGAATACTCAAAACTGTGTCTGTGTCAACTTTCATGAGATTTCACTGAAGAATTTAGCAGAAAATGGATGGTAAATTCAGTCACTGTGCATTACAGCACTTGGGAGTTCTTCACATTTATGATTCAAATTCCTTCATAGTTAACAGGATAATTTCTATTCATACTTCTTCAGAATACTCAAAACTGTGTCTGTGTCAACTTTCATGAGATTTCACTGAAGAATTCAGCAGAAAATGGATGGTAAATTCAGTCACTATGCATTATAATACTGATCAACTCTTCACATTTTTGATTCAAATTCCTTCATAGTTAACAGGATAATTTCTATTCATACTTCTTCAGAATACCCAAGACTGTGTCTGTGTCAACTTTCATGAGATTTCACTGAAGAATTCAGCAGAAAATGGATGGTAAATTCAGTCACTATGCATTATAATACTGATCAACTCTTCACATTTTTGATTCAAATTCCTTCATAGTTAACAGGATAATTTCTATTCATACTTCTTCAGAATACTCAAGACTGTGTCTGTGTCAACTTTCATGAGATTTCACTGAAGAATTTAGCAGAAAATGGATGGTAAATTCAGTCTGCATTACAGCACTTGGGAGTTCTTCACATTTATGATTCAAATTTCTTCATAGTTAACAGGATAATTTCTATTCATACTTCTTCAGAATACTCAAAACTGTGTCTGTGTCAACTTTCATGAGATTTCACTGAAGAATTTAGCAGAAAATGGATGGTAAATTCAGTCACTATGCATTACAGCACTTGGGAGTTCTTCACATTTTTGATTCAAATTTCTTCATAGTTAACAGGATAATTTCTATTCATACTTCTTCAGAATACTCAAAACTGTGTCTGTGTCAACTTTCATGAGATTTCACTGTAGAATTCAGCAGAAAATGGATGGTAAATTCAGTCACTATGCATTACAGCACTTGGGAGTTCTTCACATTTTTGATTCAAATTCCTTCATAGTTAACAGGATAATTTCTATTCATACTTCTTCAGAATACTCAAAACTGTGTCTGTGTCAACTTTCATGAGATTTCACTGTAGAATTCAGCAGAAAATGGATGGTAAATTCAGTCACTATGCATTACAGCACTTGGGAGTTCTTCACATTTATGATTCAAATTTCTTCATAGTTAACAGGATAATTTCTATTCATACTTCTTCAGAATACTCAAAACTGTGTCTGTGTCAACTTTCATGAGATTTCACTGAAGAATTCAGCAGAAAATGGATGGTAAATTCAGTCACTATGCATTACAGCACTTGGGAGTTCTTCACATTTATGATTCAAATTTCTTCATAGTTAACAGGATAATTTCTATTCATACTTCTTCAGAATACTCAAAACTGTGTCTGTGTCAACTTTCATGAGATTTCACTGTAGAATTTAGCAGAAAATGGATGGTAAATTCAGTCACTATGCATTATAATACTGATCAACTCTTCACATTTATGATTCAAATTTCTTCATAGTTAACAGGATAATTTCTATTCATACTTCTTCAGAATACTCAAAACTGTGTCTGTGTCAACTTTCATGAGATTTCACTGTAGAATTTAGCAGAAAATGGATGATAAATTCAGTCACTATGCATTACAGCACTTGGGAGTTCTTCACATTTTTGATTCAAATTTCTTCATAGTTAACAGGATAATTTCTATTCATACTTCTTCAGAATACTCAAAACTGTGTCTGTGTCAACTTTCATGAGATTTCACTGAAGAATTTAGCAGAAAATGGATGGTAAATTCAGTCACTATGCATTATAATACTGATCAACTCTTCACATTTTTGATTCAAATTCCTTCATAGTTAACAGGATAATTTCTATTCATACTTCTTCAGAATACTCAAAACTGTGTCTGTGTCAACTTTCATGAGATTTCACTGAAGAATTTAGCAGAAAATGGATGGTAAATTCAGTCACTATGCATTACAGCACTTGGGAGTTCTTCACATTTATGATTCAAATTCCTTCATAGTTAACAGGATAATTTATATTCATACTTCTTCAGAATACTCAAAACTGTGTCTGTGTCAACTTTCATGAGATTTCACTGAAGAATTCAGCAGAAAATGGATGGTAAATTCAGTCACTATGCATTATAATACTGATCAACTCTTCACATTTTTGATTCAAATTCCTTCATAGTTAACAGGATAATTTCTATTCATACTTCTTCAGAATACCCAAGACTGTGTCTGTGTCAACTTTCATGAGATTTCACTGTAGAATTTAGCAGAAAATGGATGGTAAATTCAGTCTGCATTACAGCACTTGGGAGTTCTTCACATTTATGATTCAAATTTCTTCATAGTTAACAGGATAATTTCTATTCATACTTCTTCAGAATACTCAAAACTGTGTCTGTGTCAACTTTCATGAGATTTCACTGTAGAATTCAGCAGAAAATGGATGGTAAATTCAGTCACTATGCATTACAGCACTTGGGAGTTCTTCACATTTTTGATTCAAATTCCTTCATAGTTAACAGGATAATTTCTATTCATACTTCTTCAGAATACTCAAAACTGTGTCTGTGTCAACTTTCATGAGATTTCACTGTAGAATTCAGCAGAAAATGGATGGTAAATTCAGTCACTATGCATTACAGCACTTGGGAGTTCTTCACATTTATGATTCAAATTTCTTCATAGTTAACAGGATAATTTCTATTCATACTTCTTCAGAATACTCAAAACTGTGTCTGTGTCAACTTTCATGAGATTTCACTGAAGAATTCAGCAGAAAATGGATGGTAAATTCAGTCACTATGCATTATAATACTGATCAACTCTTCACATTTTTGATTCAAATTCCTTCATAGTTAACAGGATAATTTCTATTCATACTTCTTCAGAATACTCAAAACTGTGTCTGTGTCAACTTTCATGAGATTTCACTGTAGAATTTAGCAGAAAATGGATGGTAAATTCAGTCACTATGCATTATAATACTGATCAACTCTTCACATTTATGATTCAAATTTCTTCATAGTTAACAGGATAATTTCTATTCATACTTCTTCAGAATACTCAAAACTGTGTCTGTGTCAACTTTCATGAGATTTCACTGAAGAATTTAGCAGAAAATGGATGGTAAATTCAGTCACTATGCATTATAATACTGATCAACTCTTCACATTTTTGATTCAAATTCCTTCATAGTTAACAGGATAATTTCTATTCATACTTCTTCAGAATACTCAAAACTGTGTCTGTGTCAACTTTCATGAGATTTCACTGTAGAATTTAGCAGAAAATGGATGATAAATTCAGTCACTATGCATTACAGCACTTGGGAGTTCTTCACATTTTTGATTCAAATTTCTTCATAGTTAACAGGATAATTTCTATTCATACTTCTTCAGAATACTCAAAACTGTGTCTGTGTCAACTTTCATGAGATTTCACTGTAGAATTCAGCAGAAAATGGATGGTAAATTCAGTCACTATGCATTACAGCACTTGGGAGTTCTTCACATTTATGATTCAAATTTCTTCATAGTTAACAGGATAATTTCTATTCATACTTCTTCAGAATACTCAAAACTGTGTCTGTGTCAACTTTCATGAGATTTCACTGTAGAATTTAGCAGAAAATGGATGATAAATTCAGTCACTATGCATTACAGCACTTGGGAGTTCTTCACATTTTTGATTCAAATTTCTTCATAGTTAACAGGATAATTTCTATTCATACTTCTTCAGAATACTCAAAACTGTGTCTGTGTCAACTTTCATGAGATTTCACTGTAGAATTCAGCAGAAAATGGATGGTAAATTCAGTCACTATGCATTACAGCACTTGGGAGTTCTTCACATTTATGATTCAAATTTCTTCATAGTTAACAGGATAATTTCTATTCATACTTCTTCAGAATACTCAAAACTGTGTCTGTGTCAACTTTCATGAGATTTCACTGAAGAATTTAGCAGAAAATGGATGGTAAATTCAGTCACTATGCATTATAATACTGATCAACTCTTCACATTTTTGATTCAAATTTCTTCATAGTTAACAGGATAATTTCTATTCATACTTCTTCAGAATACTCAAAACTGTGTCTGTGTCAACTTTCATGAGATTTCACTGTAGAATTCAGCAGAAAATGGATGGTAAATTCAGTCACTATGCATTACAGCACTTGGGAGTTCTTCACATTTTTGATTCAAATTCCTTCATAGTTAACAGGATAATTTCTATTCATACTTCTTCAGAATACTCAAAACTGTGTCTGTGTCAACTTTCATGAGATTTCACTGTAGAATTCAGCAGAAAATGGATGGTAAATTCAGTCACTATGCATTACAGCACTTGGGAGTTCTTCACATTTATGATTCAAATTTCTTCATAGTTAACAGGATAATTTCTATTCATACTTCTTCAGAATACTCAAAACTGTGTCTGTGTCAACTTTCATGAGATTTCACTGAAGAATTCAGCAGAAAATGGATGGTAAATTCAGTCACTATGCATTATAATACTGATCAACTCTTCACATTTTTGATTCAAATTCCTTCATAGTTAACAGGATAATTTCTATTCATACTTCTTCAGAATACTCAAAACTGTGTCTGTGTCAACTTTCATGAGATTTCACTGTAGAATTTAGCAGAAAATGGATGGTAAATTCAGTCACTATGCATTATAATACTGATCAACTCTTCACATTTATGATTCAAATTTCTTCATAGTTAACAGGATAATTTCTATTCATACTTCTTCAGAATACTCAAAACTGTGTCTGTGTCAACTTTCATGAGATTTCACTGAAGAATTTAGCAGAAAATGGATGGTAAATTCAGTCACTATGCATTATAATACTGATCAACTCTTCACATTTTTGATTCAAATTCCTTCATAGTTAACAGGATAATTTCTATTCATACTTCTTCAGAATACTCAAAACTGTGTCTGTGTCAACTTTCATGAGATTTCACTGTAGAATTTAGCAGAAAATGGATGATAAATTCAGTCACTATGCATTACAGCACTTGGGAGTTCTTCACATTTTTGATTCAAATTTCTTCATAGTTAACAGGATAATTTCTATTCATACTTCTTCAGAATACTCAAAACTGTGTCTGTGTCAACTTTCATGAGATTTCACTGTAGAATTCAGCAGAAAATGGATGGTAAATTCAGTCACTATGCATTACAGCACTTGGGAGTTCTTCACATTTATGATTCAAATTTCTTCATAGTTAACAGGATAATTTCTATTCATACTTCTTCAGAATACTCAAAACTGTGTCTGTGTCAACTTTCATGAGATTTCACTGTAGAATTTAGCAGAAAATGGATGATAAATTCAGTCACTATGCATTACAGCACTTGGGAGTTCTTCACATTTTTGATTCAAATTTCTTCATAGTTAACAGGATAATTTCTATTCATACTTCTTCAGAATACTCAAAACTGTGTCTGTGTCAACTTTCATGAGATTTCACTGTAGAATTCAGCAGAAAATGGATGGTAAATTCAGTCACTATGCATTACAGCACTTGGGAGTTCTTCACATTTATGATTCAAATTTCTTCATAGTTAACAGGATAATTTCTATTCATACTTCTTCAGAATACTCAAAACTGTGTCTGTGTCAACTTTCATGAGATTTCACTGAAGAATTTAGCAGAAAATGGATGGTAAATTCAGTCACTATGCATTATAATACTGATCAACTCTTCACATTTTTGATTCAAATTTCTTCATAGTTAACAGGATAATTTCTATTCATACTTCTTCAGAATACTCAAAACTGTGTCTGTGTCAACTTTCATGAGATTTCACTGAAGAATTTAGCAGAAAATGGATGGTAAATTCAGTCACTATGCATTACAGCACTTGGGAGTTCTTCACATTTATGATTCAAATTTCTTCATAGTTAACAGGATAATTTCTATTCATACTTCTTCAGAATACTCAAAACTGTGTCTGTGTCAACTTTCATGAGATTTCACTGTAGAATTCAGCAGAAAATGAATGGCAAATTCGATCATGCATTATAATGCATTAATGTTTGCATCTACATCTCAGTTTTTCTAAATCTGAGCAAAGTGTTTTTAAAATCAGTCAAATTATCTTTACAAAAGTCTCATCAACATAAATTCATATAACATAGTTAATGTTAATAACCACAGTTCTAGTCTTTAGATAAGACCAATAAGTTACAATAACTTATCATCAACCAGGTAATCATGTTTTCTTCTAGATTATTTTGCTATAACAAATGTGTTTTGCAAACACATATATTCAGCAACCAAAAGAACATAAGTTATCGCTAAAAAAGTAAAGGATCAAGAACACAACTAAAGCAAACACTGATCACATGAATGTTAAGTTCAAATGAAAATTTCAACATCTAAACCTCTGTTCTCAGTAATAACTCAGTCAATCTGGTCAGTAATGAGTGAAGCTGGTGCTGCTGTTTGTGGAGCTGTTTAATCCTCCTTTGCTGAGATCTTCAGAGATGTATTGTGTTTTATTTCAGTTCATTTCATCTGAGTCTGTTGTAGTTGTGTTTCTGTTTGTCTCTTTTTCTTTTTTTCTGTTTCTCTTTCCTTCATTACTTCTGCTTGTTAGCATTCTCATTAAGTTAATCTCTGCTTCAGTGTTCATTTAGCATGTATTGTGGGACCAAATATACTCTGAGCAGTGTTAATAGATTTAATTAAAAAATATATTTTTTGTATTGCATTCATTTTAAGTATGGCACATCTATGCAGATTGTGAGATTTTTTAACACATTAGTGTGCTATATATTTAAAAAAAAATATCAACCTGTGTTAAGACAAATATCACACTGGTTGAGTTGAAATTAACACAAAATTTGTTGTCTTTAATTTGACACACAAGTGTGTTCAGATATAAGACAGGTTGTGTTGTTTTTCTGTTTTAAGAGTGCATGATAAACAGACTGTTGCATGAGAATTGCTGATGCGTATACGAGTTTCACTGTATGCACATGATGATCCAAAACAAAAATTAATGTCAATGACAAATGTTTATTAACTGAAGTATTTTTTTGTGTTGATATCATTTAATGAAAGTAATTTTGATGTGTTACAGGTTAACTCTACCAACTACAAAGCCATTGTGTCCTTTGTTAACTTTAAAAAATGTACACTGGAAACTTCTGGTTTATAGGTGAAGTCCCATGATTCCCATTTTTCTTTTGTTGAAGTAAATCTTTTTGTAGAATAATGTCATTTTTCTTCTGGTTACAGTAAACTAATGCAGCAGAAAGCAGTGTGTATTTGATGGATCCTTTAACCCCTTAACTGTCACCCCCATTTTTTAAAATAGGCATGAACGTGCACTATCCACTCTTCAACTGTTGTAATTCATGAACACTTTGGAATACAGATGTAAGGTTGGTCTTTTTTTAAAGAAGACAATCAGCAGATTATTGCAGAAGTGGATTTTTTGGTAACACTTTATTTTGATGGTCCCCCTATAGATCATCTGTTGACTATAAGTTTCTTTGCAAGTGCAAATCTACTTACTGTCATCAGGGCGGTATCTGTAGATTGTCTATTAAATGTACTGTATCAGTCATTACAATGTCTATAACATGTAAGCAGCTATTAAACATTTGTTCAGTAAAGAGTTATCAATGTGTTATCAATTTAAGTTGTAGATGTTCAACAGCATATTAGCAAACATGCAACAAATCCTAAACAAGTTTTCAGTACCTTTATACAGCAAAGTAAGAGCGTTTTAGTAGTCAGCATGTAGCTGTTAACCAGCTTATCAACAGACTGTCAGTACACATTCAGTTGTCTATAAGTAGCAACACAAGATCATTTCAAATGAAATTTAAACATATATAAGGATACTTACTCCTGATCTTTTGCTTTTGCAAGTATTTTCAAGAGTGCTCTACTAACTGTTTGTTGCATAGAAGTTACCTTTTAGTAGACAGTCATTTTACTTTGAGGTGCATTCATCTATTCATCTGTTGTCACATTTGGCCCATCAAAATGAAGTGAAAATCTAAGAAATGCTGTTGAATGACTCTTACGGGGCAACATCACAGACAGCATAGCAGCTAGTCAGTGGATGTTCAGCAGACATTCTATAGACAGTTAGTACCGACACTGTTGAGTATTTGATTCAAAATTAAGTAAACAGCAACACCAGAGTACAACTATAAATCTGCCAAATGAGAAATAAATAAGAGTCATCAGTTTGTCCAACCAACTGCTTTTAATGAACTTCTGTCAAGGAAAAAATTAAAATAACAGACAAGTGAGAAAAACGTAACAAAATATTGGGCCTGTTTTCAGAAAAATAAAAATGTTTTTGTAACAATAAAATGTTCCCTTCAGTTGAAACAGCACTGTTGCAAATACTGAACACAGCAAACGTATTCTTTTTTTAAACACATCACTTATTTAGAGAAAATGGCAAAAGTGATCCTTTCTTTTTCATCGACAGCACCTTTTTTTGCACATCCCCTACAATGTATTCTCTGCACTTTTGAGCAAACTCTGCTAACTTCCCTGGTGTGAAACTGATCCTGCTAAACTGCTCCCTGTCTGCAAAGTACAGCTCTGCGATTGGAGCGAGCTGGGCCACTGCATTCCGTGAGACACCTTCTCTTTGGAAGGCTTTGGTCATGGTTGCTCCACGTCTTGTCAGCTTTACCAGCCTTTTATAGCGATGTATGACATCACGTATATTGTTAGCTGAAAAACAAACAAAAAAACAAAAGTGAATACTTCAATGATTCCCCCAACTATTATTTAAGAAATACAGGGCCATATGTTTCTTTGTCTTCTATAGAAAGTTTTTAAACCGAGTGAATTTTAAAAGTCAAGAACATTGTGCCTGCCTTCAAAAAATTTACTGACAAGGATATTTTTCTCAATTTTGCAGGGTTTATTTTTTCCAGTCTAATTAAAATGTATCTTATCAATTTGTAAACTGGGGTACTAAGAAAAGAAAAAAGTATTCTGCTCTTGAGACCATCTGCTTAACCAAACTCTTCCTTGTACAGAAAGATCTATGACTTGAAACCTGTCAGTACTTGTCAGTATACTGCATATACTATTGAGTTCAGTCACTCTGAACATATGAATTACCCTAAATCTAATTGGTGGTTTACTTAATGACTTCAATTACTTTCTTTTCATTCACAAATCCATTTTGACTAATACAAATGACTTCCATCCCCAAAAGTATTATCGTTTTATTTTCAGTTGTCTAGAAAAATATGGAAGAATATGACAGCGTTACAGTGCCACGTAAAAAAAAAAAAAAAAAAAAAAAGATTACGAGATTAAAGTAAAATTTCAAGAATAAAGCGGAAGTGTTTTGAAAATAATCACAAAAAAAACAAAAAAGTTAAGAATATATTTTATAGCCCATTGCATATACTAATGGCCTGAATTAGGAGCATCGGGAAAAGTTCCAAAGTCTCAGCTTTCAAATTCTATAAGTTTTATAGCAAAATAACAATGTCTTACAATCATGAGTTTTTCACGCTCTTTATTTATGGCGGGACAATTCACCTGTATTCACCTCAGATTAAGCGGCATGTGAATCAATAATTTTCCTGTTTACAATGAGACATTTGTAACATTACATTAGGCTATACTGTTTTTTTTTTTCATACCTTCTGATGTTTCTTTACATTTATATTGTGATATAACTTGAAATAAAGAGGAAAACACATTTATTTAATGACAAAACTGACATAATTTGAAAGCTGACCTGTGTTATAGCTATTAAAAGCAACAAAGCACAAAATTATTGCAATTCTACAATAAGAAACTGATTTACGACGTTAAATATTATTTCCATGTACTAATGAGTTGGAATCCACTTCAACCTATAGGCAATAATTTAATGAAACAAGTATCTCATTGTAATCAAAAAGATGATTGATTCACATGAATACAGTGATCTGTCCGCCAGTATGAAAAACATTATTGTAAGACACATTGTTTTTATTTAGCTATAAAACTGACAGATTTTGAAAGCTGAAACTTTGTTTTATATTAAAAGTACCAAAAGCACAAAGCTTATTGCTATTATTGAATGGCTGGCACACTACAAATAATAAATGTAGACAAAGATGTGAATATTATTTCATACTGTCTCTTCGAGTAGGAGCGGTTCTATGGTAGGGATGGTTCGATACGTGTATCGGTACCGTTCAGTTCTCGGACAAATTCCAAATGGAAGTGATCATCCCTATCACCTTTGTGGGGGACTTAGGGCACGTGCATGTCATAATGTAGTCGTTTGCAATGCACTTGGCGAAGGGAGCGATGTAATTTCCTCATAATTATCTTCAGCTGGGATGTTTACGTGACAACACAGCATGGTCTCTGTCAGAAGATGTCGCTGTTTTAATGTCATTAATGTCTTTTTACTGTTAGCATAACTAAGCGAATCTGCTTAGTGCTGACAGACACGGGTGTGTTCGACTTGAAGCGGCGCTGCAGCGACCGATCTGTGTATGACATCAAAATACTGCGAAAGCGCTTGACAGCAGATGGTTCCATATTCTCGTTATAATCACTCTCGCGTTGCTCTGATGTCATAAACCGATCGGTGCCTGCAGCGCCGCTTCAAGTCAAACACACCCGTGTCTGTCAGCACTAAGCAGATTCGCTTAGTCCCCTCACAAAGGTGATAGGGATGATCACTTCCATTTGGAATTTGTCCGAGAACCGAACGGTACCGATACACGTATCGAACCATCCCTAATCTATGGTGTGTGAATATCCATGGCTTAGCCCAGAGACATAAATGTATGTATCAGAATACACAAGATACACTGTAAATATATATTTTTTTCATATTTTAAAAAGTTACATTGGCAATTGTTTTTGAGAGACAAGTATAATTAATTATATTTTGCACTTACAAACGTAGGTAATAATATAAGATTTTACATTTAAAACACAGAAATATGAAATGTTCGGGAAAAAAAATCCTAATGATACTTTTAAAAATTAGACTAAAATTACCAGTATGTGGCAGCAAGTTGTTAATTCATTTAATTTGTTTCGTTCAAAACGGTTGATTCATTCAGGAACAAAGTAAGAAAAAAAAAGCAAATGCATTCAGTAACGAAACACTGCTGTGTGCAGAGACACACAACATGGTTTTGTTTACAACTACTTTCGCAAAAAGATTATATTTTCTATATGATTTAAACCACTTAATATTAACCTCTTGTTTTTTTATTTTGTTGCTCTGACACACAAAGCAATCTGTTCATATAATCGCTCTAAATTGTGTCCTAGAAAGTCTGCACATATAATACCATAATTAAAAATCTATATTTGTTGCTATACAGCAAATAATACAGTTAATAATCCCACATATATTCAAATCAATTCCGGGTGGCCTGGCAACTTCTTCCGGTGCTCCCAATCCAGGCTATTTGCATGAGTAATATAGGCAATACTGTAACTTTAATTGCTACTATTTTAATTCTTTTAATTTTGACTTTATTCTCGAAACATTTAGACTTTATTCTTGTAATGTCTACTTTATTCTTGAAATATTTCAAGTTTATTCTCGTAATTTTGACTTTATTCTACAAATATTTTGACTTTATTCTCAAAATATTTCGACTTTAATCACGCAAAGTTAGGGTTTTTATTTTTTAACATGGCACACCGTCATAGAAGAATACTTATCTGCATTGCAAAAAAATTAAATAAAAATAACTATGATGTGAACAGAAAAAAAAACATAAAAAGTGGACAAAAAAAAAAAAAACATAAAAAGACAACTGTGTGTACCTCGTTTTATCTTGTCATATTCATTCTTCTTGCTCTTCTTCTTGTTCTTCTTATGTTTTTTGTGTTTGTTTTTCTTGGTTTTGCTTTTCTTTGTTTTTCTTCGTTGAGGAGTCTCTTCTGAACTTGAACTTGAAGAGTCAGAAGAGTCATCACATGAATCTTCTGTCACTGATGACTCTCCATCAGTTGATGTGTTCCCATCACTTGATAGGTCAACAGCACCAGTTTCTTTATGTGCCACTGATGTACTAGGAATCAGGTCATCTGAATGAAGAAATATAACAAAGTATTGCATTACAAATGCAACATAGAATTTCGGTTTGCTTTTACTGTCATTGCATGATGCATAAAATTAAATGGGTAACACTTTACAATAAGGTTCATTAGTTAACATTAGTTAACCACATTAGTTAACATGAACTAATAATGAACTGCACTTATACAGCATTTATTAATCTTTGTTAATGTTAATTTCAACATTTACTAATACATTATTAAAATCTTGTTAACATTAGTTAATGCAGTGTGAACTAACATGAACAAACAATGAGCAACTGCATTTCCGTTAACTAACGTTAATGAAGATTAGTAAATACAGTAACTAATGTATTGCTCATGGTTAGTTCATGTTAGTTAATACATTAACTAATGTTTAACTAATGAACCTTATTGTAAAGTGTTACCATTAAATGAAGGTGCACTATTCAAAACAGTTCTGAAAATATCTAATCTAAATGATTTAATATTTACATTTACTTATTTATCAGACGTTTTTATATAAAGCTACTTAAAAATGAAGACAATAGAAGCAAATAAAACAAAACAAATATTAATATATAATTTTATACGTATTGTAATGTATGAAATATATTTATTAATATATAGATTATACAACAAATATGTTGAGTTGTTACTTTGCTGTGCTGAAAGCTCCACTACTTGCTGCCGAAGCTCGCTGTTCAAGGCTTCCAGCTCAGTCACTTTATTTTGTAATACTTCCGCCTTGTTTTGCCACATCAGTATTTCTTGCTTTATTGGCTTCATTGTAGTCAATGGAGCTAAAACAACAACAAAAACACAGTGACAGTTATGTTTCACCATAGCATACAATGTTAACACATTTATGTGGTGTTATATGCAGAGTTATCACTATTATACAGTTTTCCATACTAATAAGTTTTCCATTCATGTATGGTTTGTTAGTATAGGATGACATTTGGCTAAGATACAACTATTTGAAAATCTGGAATCTGAGGGTGCAAAAAAATCTTATTGAGAAAATTGCCTTTAACATTTTCTTAGCAATGCATATTACTAATCAAAAATTAGGTTTTGATATATTCACGGTTACCCCTTGGAGAACATGCTAAATGTTAATAATTTTAACAAAATAAGGGATCATGAAAACTGTACTTCACAAGACAAAATAATAACTGAATTTATTTAAATGGCCATGTCCAAAAGTTAACATACCCTGGAATCTTTATACTGTGTGTTGTTTCCTGGATGATCCACAACTGTTTTTATGTTTTGTGAAAGTTGTTCATGAGTCCCTTGTTTGTCCTGAGCAGTTCATCTGCCTGCTGTTCTTCAGAAAAATCTTCCAGCTCCTGCACATTATTTGTTTTTTTCCAGCATTTTCTGTGTATTTAAACACTTCCCAAAAATGAGTGTAAGATTTTGAGATCCATCTTTTTACATTGTGAACAACTGAGGAACTCAACTATTACAAAAGGTGAAAACATCTACTAATATATAAGATGGCAAAAAAATGCATTAAGAGCTGGGGGTGTAAACTTTTGAACAGATTTTATTTTCCATTTAGTATTGCACTTTAGAAGCTACATAAATATTTACATGTCTCAAAGAAGACAATGTATGTACAATTTACCCTTATTATCCAATTTAAAAGGTTTACGCTCCCCGGCTCTTAATGCATTGTGTTGCTTTCTTGAACATCAGTGAATGTTTTCATCTTTTGTAATAGTTATGTATAAGTCCCTTAATTGTCCTTAGTGTAAAAAGATGGATCTCAAAATCATACATTCAGTTTTGGAATAGTTAAATTATGCAGATGCTGCTGGAAAATCAAAGAATGTGCAGGAGCTGGACAGAACTAAATAAAAATAACATGCAATTTTCATGACTCATCTTATTTTGTTAAAATTATTAAGACTTTGCATATTCTGAAAGTGATATGAGCACAACTGTGTAAATATATAGTGGTGGCCAAAATTATTAAAATGATTTATTAATAATTATTTTCACCAGCTAAAATGTTTTTAAGTTACTTTTTATCTTTTGCAGTAGTGTGTCAGTAGAAAATATGAGTTTACATTTACAAAGTTACAAACATTCATTTTGCCATTAATTGTAATAATCCACTGAGAGTCACAACAGCCAGTGCTCCACACAGAGATCTGATCTCATCACTATCCAGTCTGTCTGGAATGACATGAAGCAACAGAACAAACTGAGACAGACTAAACCCAGAAGAACTGTGGCAACGTCTCCAAGGTGCTTTAAGAGACCTACTGTACCTGAAAAACTACATTACTGTTATAATTTTTAGGCACTTGTGTTCAATCAACATTTGGTGTGACCATCCTTTGTGTTTAAAGCAGCTTTTGCCCTTGGTGCATTGTACATAGTTTTTCAGGGAGCTTTGCAGGTAGTTCTCTTGAAGCATCTTAGAGACGTTGCCACAGTTCTACTGCAAACTGTCTCAGTTTGTTCATATCACACACTAGATGATGATGAGATCAGATCTCTGTGTGGAGCACTGGCTGTTGTCAGGCTCCTTGTGCAAACAAAAATCTCATTGGATTATTACAATTAATGGTAAAATTATTGTTTAGAAATATAGTACTATTTGGCTTACCTTCATCCTCTACACTTTCTAAGTTGCGTTTTTTCCGGGTGTTGTAATGTGACATCTACAAAAAATAAAAAAATAATTGATTGATCAAATTGTTTTACATAGCATGCATGCAATCAGTGTAGAAATCATTTCAGAGAGTGGCAAAATGCTCAAGACCATGGACCAGTTGTGGATAGTCTTACGAACTTGTCTGACCAACTAGCAGTTAGTTAGCACTTAATTACTTGTTTGTCATAAATTTGACAAACATTTTTATGCAACTGGCTTAAAGTTAAGACCAGTATAGGTAAAACAATATAGGTGACTAACGTTTAATACTAATATAAGCAGTTCATGCAACAGCCACCAGATCTTCCAGATTGATGATGAAGTGACCAAGTTTAATTTCCCCCCATGTCATTGTTATACTTCTAATATAATAGTTAGAAATAGTTAATCTATTAACTACAAGTGACTACAATATACGTTTAAACAGACCTAACACATTTGTATACATGTTGTTTTATAGAAAACGTCAATAAAGCTGATTACTTTTCACTTGCAGGACTTCATAAACACCGAGTCAAATGACATAACATGTTAGCTCTAAGTCAAAAACCTTAATAAAATACCTTTTTTTCCACAGTTGTTACGTCTGGAGCTTTTGATTACACCGTACGGTAACGTTAGGTCAAAATGAACAAAAAGATCCACTGGGCCGCAAACCTGAGCAGTCTTCCTCAAGAGGGCGCTTGAGAAATGTCCGTTACCTTGTGACAATGCCATTGGTTCAGTCGGGAAAGAAAAACTACAAAATATATAACAATACAAATAAACTTCACTATAATTTAACAGTAATTAAATATTACGAAATACAAACGGCATAGAGTAACGTTATATATAGAGATTAAAAAAAAAAAAAAAATCCCAAAACAAATGTGCCGTCAAAGTCCCGCCCATTTCCGGATTTTCCCTTCTAAACAGAAATCGCGCCAACAGAACTAAAAAAAAAAAAAAAAAAAAAAAAAAAAGCTGATGAAGTTCGGGTAGGTAGGAAGATCAAACGAAGAAAATTAAAGAAGAGATTTACATTTAACCAAATGTGTAGATGAGCACTTTATTGAGATCACTCATTGAGAAAGTTTATGTAAGGGAAACGAACAAGTCACGTCTGAAATTAATAAAGTGGATGCAAAAGAAAAGATTGCTCCATGGTAAAATGAAATGCAGGCGATGCAAGAAACGCATGAAAATGGTGACGTCTTCTTGTAAAGATGGATACATCTGGTAAGTATATGATTTATTGATTGATTGAAATAGCTGGCATGTTAAACAAATTCAGAAAATAACTTAAATATAAATATATCATTGTGTTAAAAATAAAGTAAAATATTGTTCTATTCAAGTGGAACAGTATTTTTCTACATACAAATTGAGAGACATCATTACAGAATTGTAAACAAGATGACAATTCCAGAAAATTTAGTATAATGCATCTATTTCATTTATACATAATTTACATTTATTGGTCACCTCAATTTTACATTTTAATATAATCTTTACCAGAGAAAATTAGTTAAATAATTTTGTAATCTCTTTAATCTTATTGTTGTTTTTGTGAATTGTTGTGTCAATGTGTAATAAATCCTTAACATGCAGTGTAACCAGTTCACTAACAAATAAGTTCTCTGAGCTATTTTTTTAAACAAACATACAGACAAATAAATAAATAAATGAATAGTGTGTATATATATGTAAGAGGGATCATAGTCGAATCAGGTTTTTTTTTTTTAAGCTACGCCAGCAGGAATGTATTTTACATTATGAATACTATGCTCATTTACAGGCAGTGCAAGAAGTCATGTGGACGAAGCAGGAAAAGCATAAGGACCAAGTCCATTTTTTCCCATTCCCATGCAAGCCTTTTTAGCTGGATGAAGTATATTCACAGGTAATTTTATACTGTCTGTGATCTCTGGTGCCATTTCCTCCATCACTGTCTGTACATCAAAGTTTTAATACTGTCCTTTTACTGCAATATTGTATTGCATTGTGTTTACTGTTTAGGTTTTCCCAGGGTCTCCATATGCGACAGGTGGATATGATGCTAGATGACATCTCAAATAGTAGTGCGACCCTGTCGAAGATGTCCATGAAATTGCGACATGTATGTGTGAGAAGTATGCGACGGCTCAGGAAAAAAAGAGGACAAAAAGTTGGTGGGCTCAACATATGTGTACACATTGACGAAAGCAAGTTTCGCCACAGACGAAAAGTAAGCCATGACCTCAGAAAACATATCTATTCTCTTTAAATGTGGATGTGTACACTGTAAAATAATTGTAATTTTATAGAATTTTTTTTATTTTACTTTGTTTTCTTTTATTTTAAATTGTAGTCAAAACTCTAAAATGATCTTTAAAGTAACTACCTGGCTGTTAATTTAGACATTATGAAAATGACAAATTACAGTAATTCACTTTTTTATACAGAAAAAGTACTGTATTATTACGGTACATTTTTCTGTTTTCTTAAATTACATACAACTGTATGTAATTTTACAAAATGAATTTGTAATTAATACAATAACAAACAAAAACATAAAATATCCTAATTTACGTAAGATGAAAACACTGTTAATCTAAAGGTATTTTCTTAATTATGATCAAACACCTTTGCTGTAAAAACACAAAAAAAGAAAGAAACAAAAATAAATTGTCACATGACTGGCAGCAACAGAACATTAAACACTAACAAATCTCTCTAATCTCATCATCTTCACTCATTTCAATCCGATCTGACTTTTTCTTGCATATAAAGCCTTGTGTTAAGAATTAGCAGAGTTTCAGTTTACTGATTTAGTTGGGCTCTTGACTCTTTCCTTTTTAACATCAGTTTTTCTCTGGCTGCTGTTACTAAAGAACATTTGTTAGAGCAAAAATTGCAAGAGAAAATCTGATCAGATAAAGTTGGTTACTTGATGATTCAATCATTATATAATGGCCCGATTCACTGATCTCATCCAGAGTCTTCTTTCTGAGTGTGTTAACTATTATTTTTGCATTATTTACAGGTGTTTAGTGATGTTAGATATTCAGATTTAAAAAAATTATTGTACAGAAATTGGTTGCCGTTTGTCGACCCCAGGGGGTTAAGCTGTCTTTTTGACTCTCACAAATATCAAGAATCAGCACATGAATCTCAACAATGGTGACATTCAATGAAAAGCTTTTTGTGACTTCAGTATCTTGTTTTGTGATGTTCAGTGTTGATTCATTTATTGGAATATTTTCTTGACTGTCACTGTTGTTGGTTTATACAGACTCTTAATGTCTGTGCGAGTCTACATAAACTTGTTCAACTAATTTCTGAACTTTCAAATTTTCAAAATCATCAATAAGGAAACCAATTTCATCTGAATTTTCCTATAACAAATGTGCTGTAGAAACACAATTACAGCAGTCAGAAAATATATTGTGTTAAAAAGCAAAGAGTCAAGAGCCCAACAAAAGCAAATGCTTGTCTCAACAATAGTGACTTCAATCTTTATTATTCTCAAGCATCTAAACCTTAATAATGAGTTTTGTATGAAAGCAATAAAAGCAGACTTTGCAATGCAGATGCTGAAATTTGGGATTTAAGAAAATTGTGAGTATTTTAGCTTGATTTTACAGTTTTTGTTTGGGAGCAGCTTCTACCAGTCATTGACCGTTACATGTTTTTTATTTTTTTTATTTTTTTTCTATGACCTTTTAACCATTATTTCCATTAATGGTAAATGTTTGGCACCCTGTGCTGCCATGCATTTTAGATTTTTTTATTTATTTTTTTATTATGTTTATTTATTTATTACAGTGTATACAAGACACAATATTGTTACATTGTTCTAATAAAAGAAATTGAGATACAGTAAATAGTTTTTGTAAGACTAAAAACATTTGGATTATTAAAAGCATGTCAGTTGACTTATTTTAATGCTAGTGCTTTTGACTTTTATGAAATAAGAGTGTTTAAAAATTTCATTTATTCTTTTTTCAGTATGCCAGAGGCCGTTTGGGAGGTGCATGGAGAAGGAAAAGCTGGGTATTCGGAATGGTTGAGATTTTGCCCTCCCGAAAACCAGTATTGCGATTGGTGGACAAAAGAGACAAGGCAACCCTTTTGCCAATCATAGAAAAACATGTGAAAAGAGGCAGCATCATTCATAGTGATGAGTGGCGTGCATACTCGGCTCTTTCAGAGAGAGGATACCAACACCGCACAGTGAACCATAGCATTCATTTTGTTAATCCATCAACAGGGGTACATACACAGAACATTGAAAGAGCATGGGCAAACTTCAAAAGGGAAGTTTGGAGGATGCGTGCAAACCGGTCAGAGAAGGCTCTCAAAGACCATCTAATATATATAGAATGGACTTACTGGTTAGGCAGAAGATACAGACAGGGGATTCTTGGAAGGCTTTTGCATGACATCAGTCAGTTCTCTCGATAACTCAATTCTTTCTTTCTTTCTTTCTTTCTTTCTTTCTTTCTTTCAATTCATGCTTCTAACTTTGTTGTATTAACTTAGCCATACAAAAAGTCCATGTTTTTTTTTTCTTTTTTATACGTACACACACACACACACACACACACACACACATGCGTATACATATTTATATATATATATATATATATATACCTTCTGACTTTTTCACAGATTCAGACATCTTGCAATGTAAAAAAGGAAGCTTTTTCATTTCATGTCCATAGCAATGTTTATTGAAATTTTTGACAGAAGTTCATTAAAAGCAGTTGGTTGGACAAACTGATGACTCTTATTTATTTCTCATTTGGCAGATTTATAGTTGTACTCTGGTGTTGCTGTTTACTTAATCTTGAATCAAATACTCAACAGTGTCGGTACTAACTGTCTATAGAATGTCTGCTGAACATCCACTGACTAGCTGCTATGCTGTCTGTGATGTCATTCAACAGCATTTCTTAGATTTTCACTTCATTTTGATGGGCCAAATGTGACAACAGATGAATAGATGAATGCACCTCAAAGTAAAATGACTGTCTACTAAAAGGTAACTTCTATGCAACAAATAGTTAGTAGAGCACTCTTGAAAATACTTGCAAAAGCAAAAGATCAGGAGTAAGTATCCTTATATATGTTTAAATTTCATTTGAAATGATCTTGTGTTGCTACTTATAGACAACTGAATGTGTACTGACAGTCTGTTGATAAGCTGGTTAACAGCTACATGCTGACTACTAAAACGCTCTTACTTTGCTGTATAAAGGTACTGAAAACTTGTTTAGGATTTGTTGCATGTTTGCTAATATGCTGTTGAACATCTACAACTTAAATTGATAACACATTGATAACTCTTTACTGAACAAATGTTTAATAGCTGCTTACATGTTATAGACATTGTAATGACTGATACAGTACATTTAATAGACAATCTACAGATACCGCCCTGATGACAGTAAGTAGATTTGCACTTGCAAAGAAACTTATAGTCAACAGATGATCTATAGGGGGACCATCAAAATAAAGTGTTACCGATTTTTTTCAACAAAAAAACAAACAAACAAACAAACAAAAAACTATAAATTATTAAAATTACTGTAAATAAAATGCACTGTACAATTTTTATTATATTTTATATAAAAATATATTTTACATAACAGGTTTTATCCTATTTGATATCAAATTGTAGCCTCATATCTAAATAAGTTATGTTCCAAATTTTAAGTTGATAGGGAAAAAATTAAGGTTCCTGTGAAAGTTTGTTTAGGGCGTTATACCACAAACAGACACGGGTGCTATCCAAATGCCAAAAAAAAAAAAAAAAAAAAAAAAATGTATGCAGTTTTCTGTAACAAAAGTCAAAATTTTTCAGAAAATGTTCAGTCTATCACAAAATAACCACCAAATACTGTATGCAATCCTGAGACTCAGACCTTTCCAATTATGTTTTTGTCAAGATTGTAAAAAGTTGTGATACAAATCGTTTCAAAGCATTCTGCAGATTCAGAAGCTGCTGGCCAAAACTTTAGGTATTTATGCAATTTACTTTATTCAATCTAATGATATACACTGCATTCCATGTGTGTAATTATGTGCGGCCTAAATCATATATTTTGCACACAAATAAAGAACAATCAAATAACTATGTAACTATGAAGGAATTTGAATCATAAATGTGAAGAGTTGATCAGTATTATAATGCATAGTGACTGAATTTACCATCCATTTTCTGCTAAATTCTTCAGTGAAATCTCATGAAAGTTGACACAGACACAGTTTTGAGTATTCTGAAGAAGTATGAATAGAAATGATCCTGTTAACTATGAAGAAATTTGAATCAAAAATGTGAAGAATTCCCAAGTGCTGTAATGCATAGTGACTGAATTTACCATCCATTTTCTGCTAAATTCTACAGTGAAATCTCATGAAAGTTGACACAGACACAGTTTTGAGTATTCTGAAGAAGTATGAATAGAAATTATCCTGTTAACTATGAAGGAATTTGAATCAAAAATGTGAAGAGTTGATCAGTATTATAATGCATAGTGACTGAATTTACCATCCATTTTCTGCTGAATTCTTCAGTGAAATCTCATGAAAGTTGACACAGACACAGTCTTGAATATTCTGAAGAAGTATGAATAGAAATTATCCTGTTAACTATGAAGAAATTTGAATCAAAAATGTGAAGAACTCCCAAGTGCTGTAATGCATAGTGACTGAATTTACCATCCATTTTCTGCTGAATTCTTCAGTGAAATCTCATGAAAGTTGACACAGACACAGTTTTGAGTATTCTGAAGAAGTATGAATAGAAATTATCCTGTTAACTATGAAGAAATTTGAATCAAAAATGTGAAGAACTCCCAAGTGCTGTAATGCATAGTGACTGAATTTACCATCCATTTTCTGCTAAATTCTTCAGTGAAATCTCATGAAAGTTGACACAGACACAGTCTTGAGTATTCTGAAGAAGTATGAATAGAAATTATCCTGTTAACTATGAAGGAATTTGAATCAAAAATGTGAAGAGTTGATCAGTATTATAATGCATAGTGACTGAATTTACCATCCATTTTCTGCTGAATTCTACAGTGAAATCTCATGAAAGTTGACACAGACACAGTTTTGAGTATTCTGAAGAAGTATGAATAGAAATTATCCTGTTAACTATGAAGGAATTTGAATCAAAAATGTGAAGAGTTGATCAGTATTATAATGCATAGTGACTGAATTTACCATCCATTTTCTGCTGAATTCTTCAGTAAAATCTCATGAAAGTTGACACAGACACAGTTTTGAGTATTTTGAAGAAGTATGAATAGAAATTATCCTGTTAACTATGAAGAAATTTGAATCATAAATGTGAAGAGTTGATCAGTATTATAATGCATAGTGACTGAATTTACCATCCATTTTCTGCTGAATTCTTCAGTGAAATCTCATGAAAGTTGACACAGACACAGTTTTGAGTATTCTGAAGAAGTATGAATAGAAATTATCCTGTTAACTATGAAGAAATTTGAATCATAAATGTGAAGAACTCCCAAGTGCTGTAATGCATAGTGACTGAATTTACCATCCATTTTCTGCTAAATTCTACAGTGAAATCTCATGAAAGCTAACACAGACACAGTTTTGAGTATTCTGAAGAAGTATGAATAGAAATTATCCTGTTAACTATGAAGAAATTTGAATCAAAAATGTGAAGAACTCCCAAGTGCTGTAATGCATAGTGACTGAATTTACCATCCATTTTCTGCTGAATTCTTCAGTGAAATCTCATGAAAGTTGACACAGACACAGTCTTGGGTATTCTGAAGAAGTATGAATAGAAATTATCCTGTTAACTATGAAGAAATTTGAATCAAAAATGTGAAGAATTCCCAAGTGCTGTAATGCATAGTGACTGAATTTACCATCCATTTTCTGCTAAATTCTACAGTGAAATCTCATGAAAGTTGACACAGACACAGTCTTGGGTATTCTGAAGAAGTATGAATAGAAATTATCCTGTTAACTATGAAGAAATTTGAATCATAAATGTGAAGAACTCCCAAGTGCTGTAATGCATAGTGACTGAATTTACCATCCATTTTCTGCTGAATTCTACAGTGAAATCTCATGAAAGTTGACACAGACACAGTCTTGGGTATTCTGAAGAAGTATGAATAGAAATTATCCTGTTAACTATGAAGGAATTTGAATCAAAAATGTGAAGAGTTGATCAGTATTATAATGCATAGTGACTGAATTTACCATCCATTTTCTGCTGAATTCTTCAGTGAAATCTCATGAAAGTTGACACAGACACAGTCTTGAATATTCTGAAGAAGTATGAATAGAAATTATCCTGTTAACTATGAAGAAATTTGAATCAAAAATGTGAAGAACTCCCAAGTGCTGTAATGCATAGTGACTGAATTTACCATCCATTTTCTGCTGAATTCTTCAGTGAAATCTCATGAAAGTTGACACAGACACAGTTTTGAGTATTCTGAAGAAGTATGAATAGAAATTATCCTGTTAACTATGAAGAAATTTGAATCAAAAATGTGAAGAACTCCCAAGTGCTGTAATGCATAGTGACTGAATTTACCATCCATTTTCTGCTGAATTCTTCAGTGAAATCTCATGAAAGTTGACACAGACACAGTTTTGAGTATTCTGAAGAAGTATGAATAGAAATTATCCTGTTAACTATGAAGAAATTTGAATCAAAAATGTGAAGAACTCCCAAGTGCTGTAATGCATAGTGACTGAATTTACCATCCATTTTCTGCTAAATTCTTCAGTGAAATCTCATGAAAGTTGACACAGACACAGTCTTGAGTATTCTGAAGAAGTATGAATAGAAATTATCCTGTTAACTATGAAGGAATTTGAATCAAAAATGTGAAGAGTTGATCAGTATTATAATGCATAGTGACTGAATTTACCATCCATTTTCTGCTGAATTCTTCAGTGAAATCTCATGAAAGTTGACACAGACACAGTTTTGAGTATTCTGAAGAAGTATGAATAGAAATTATCCTGTTAACTATGAAGAAATTTGAATCAAAAATGTGAAGAACTCCCAAGTGCTGTAATGCATAGTGACTGAATTTACCATCCATTTTCTGCTGAATTCTTCAGTGAAATCTCATGAAAGTTGACACAGACACAGTTTTGAGTATTCTGAAGAAGTATGAATAGAAATTATCCTGTTAACTATGAAGAAATTTGAATCATAAATGTGAAGAACTCCCAAGTGCTGTAATGCATAGTGACTGAATTTACCATCCATTTTCTGCTAAATTCTACAGTGAAATCTCATGAAAGTTGACACAGACACAGTTTTGAGTATTCTGAAGAAGTATGAATAGAAATTATCCTGTTAACTATGAAGAAATTTGAATCAAAAATGTGAAGAACTCCCAAGTGCTGTAATGCATAGTGACTGAATTTACCATCCATTTTCTGCTGAATTCTTCAGTGAAATCTCATGAAAGTTGACACAGACACAGTCTTGAGTATTCTGAAGAAGTATGAATAGAAATTATCCTGTTAACTATGAAGGAATTTGAATCATAAATGTGAAGAACTCCCAAGTGCTGTAATGCATAGTGACTGAATTTACCATCCATTTTCTGCTGAATTCTACAGTGAAATCTCATGAAAGTTGACACAGACACAGTTTTGAGTATTCTGAAGAAGTATGAATAGAAATTATCCTGTTAACTATGAAGAAATTTGAATCATAAATGTGAAGAACTCCCAAGTGCTGTAATGCATAGTGACTGAATTTACCATTCATTTTCTGCTGAATTCTTCAGTGAAATCTCATGAAAGTTGACACAGACACAGTCTTGGGTATTCTGAAGAAGTATGAATAGAAATTATCCTGTTAACTATGAAGGAATTTGAATCATAAATGTGAAGAACTCCCAAGTGCTGTAATGCACAGTGACTGAATTTACCATTCATTTTCTGCTGAATTCTTCAGTGAAATCTCATGAAAGTTGACACAGACACAGTTTTGAGTATTCTGAAGAAGTATGAATAGAAATTATCCTGTTAACTATGAAGGAATTTGAATCAAAAATGTGAAGAGTTGATCAGTATTATAATGCATAGTGACTGAATTTACCATTCATTGTCTGCTGAATTCTTCAGTGAAATCTCATGAAAGTTGACACAGACACAGTTTTGAGTATTCTGAAGAAGTATGAACAGAGATTTTCGTGACAAATATGAAGGAATTTGAATCATAAATGTGAAGAATTCATAAGTGCTATAATGCATAGTGACATAGTTTGCCATTCATTTTCTGCTAAATTCACACAGACAGAGACATGGTCGTTCAGAAAAAAATAATTTATTGAAGCATTCATGTTATTTGAAGGAATTTTAATATTGCATGTAGAATATGCTTTTTAACAGACTTTATTTCTCAAGAAAACTACACACTTCAATATATTCAAATGTAATATAATTATATATTTTATAATGTACAATGTTGATATGTTTTTAAATATTTTCCCTCTGTTTTCGGACACATTTGATATTAACCGCTGAAATATAGATATTCCTCAGCTTTTTGTCCGCTTCGAGTATCCGTACCGTAATACCACAAATAAACGTGCAGCAGAATCCAGGTGGCGGCTGACTTGACTGGGTCTTCGCAGATGGCGGCTCACTTGACCGCGGTAGCTCGTCTGTGTAACACATTTGCTGAAGACAGTGCTTCAACTTTGAAATAAAACAGATCACAAACTGATTTAGCTGTTGATGTGTTGTAATGGGTATTTAGAGTTAAATCGCTGTAATAATTAAGTTTTTAAGGTGATATTTATTTGTATTTCCACCGATTTCAGAGTGACTGTAAGTAAGAGGTTTGAGTCCCGCCTCTTCAGTCGAGAGGTATTACTGCTAGAGGGCGCATTTTTTCTCAGCCCATGTAATTCATTGGGAAATATGTCATTTTCAAAAATTAATAATAAATCAACTGTACATCTGATCAGTCCAAATAGATATAGCAACTCTTTCGGGACAAGGGCCCAGGTCTCTGCCAAGTTTGGGCCTTGTGGCTTCAAAGGCCTCGGAGGAGTAGCTGTCAGAAATTTTCTTAGGTCATAAGAATAATAACATATAACTAGAAGCTAAAGTTCGATGACAAACTTTAAATGTTGGCTTGGAGAGCCAAATTGGGCAGCCTTCGGGCAAAAGGGCCAGCCCAGAACACCATAGTGGATTAATATGTGTATTTTAGGTTAAAACGGCTTGCCATACTGGAATAAGTGATGAGCGCCTGCTTCAAAGCCGCGTCGCGTTGCCATGCGGTTGAGCCGAAAAGCAGAAATAAGCAAGCATTTAAACTTTTTATTATATGACTGAACTATTATTGTGTTGGATCGCTGGAGTGTTTGTATTAAAATACCTTTAAAAGACGTGCAAATGATGTCTTTGTTAACAGACATAAATGCAGCAGTGCATCTCATGTTAGTTAGTTAAGCCTATGAAAAACGTCATTTGCACCCAATGCAGGTCTTTAAATTATTCTTCTATATTTATTGTGTTGAATCGCTGGAGTGTTTTTATTTAAATGCCTTTAAAAGACGTGCAGTCATGTATAATTCTCAGTCGGACATCTCGGAGCTCATGTCTAACACACTGCTGAATGCAGCGCTCTCTGTATGAAAAAACAAAATGCTCACAAACAACTGCATTTAGCTGTTGATATTTTCTAATGGGTGGACTGAATTAAATCGCTGCAATATTGTAATTTTAAAGGCGTTCTAATTCGTGCAAATTATGTCGTTCGTCTCCATGTATACTCGTTGAAAGCAATCTGTACGCGGTGAAGGAATTGCTTAGGGTTTTCAATAAATTCGCTCAAACAACTGAATTCAGGTCTTGGTGTGTTCTAATGGGTATTTACAATTAAATGGCTGGAATATTGTAATTTTAAAGGCATTATTTATATGCATTTTCCACCAAATTCAAAGTGAAATAAGTCACAGCTCGGTAACATGTTCGTTAGTGAAACTGAAAAGCTCATTTGCAGCTAATGTAGTTCTTTAAAATATTCTTGTATATTGATTGTGTTGGATCGCTGGAGTGTTTTTATTTAAATGCTTTTAAAAGACGTGCAGTCATGTATAATTCTCAGACGGGTAAGTTAGCTCCGAGCCTGAAAGCTCGTCTGTATAACACATTTGCTGAAGACAGTGCTTTAACTTTTAAATAAAACAGATCACAAAAGGCTGATTTGTTGATGTGTTCTAATGGGTATTTACAAATAAATCGCTGAAATATATTAATTTTAAAGGCGTTCTAATTCGTGCAAGTTATGTTGTTTATGAGCACATACAGAGAGAGTTCGTGCTGACGGCTTGTATACTCGCTGAAGGGTGCGAGCTTTTCTTTTACTAGAACTACTCACAAACCACTGAATTTAGCTGTTGATATGTTCTAATGGGTTTTTAGAGTTAAATCGCTGTAATATTTAAATTTTTAAGGCGGTATTTATTTGTATTTCCACCGATTTCAGAGTGACTGTAAGTAAGAGGTTTGAGTCCCGCCTCTTCAGTCGAGAGGTATTACTGTTAGAGGGCGCATTTTTTCTCAGCCCATGTAATTCATTGGGAAATTTGTCATATTCAAAAATTAATAATAAATCAACTGTACATCTGATCAGTCCAAATAGATATAGCAACTCTTTCGGGACAAGGGCCCAGGTCTCTGCCAAGTTTGGGCCTTGTGGCTTCAAAGGCCTCGGAGGAGTAGCTGTCAGAAATTTCTTTAGGTCATAAGAATAATAATAACTAGAAGCTAAAGTTCGATGACAAACTTTAAATGTTGGCTTGGAGAGCCAAATTGGGCAGCCTTCGGGCAAAAGGGCCAGCCCAGAACACCATAGTGGATTAATAATTGTATTTTAGGTTAAAACGGCTTGCCATACTGGAATAAGTGATGAGCGCCTGCTTCAAAGCCGCGTCGCGTTGCCGTGCGGTTGAGCCGAAAAGCAGAAATAAGCAAGCATTTAAACTTTTTATTATATGACTGAACTATTATTGTGTTGGATCGCTGGAGTGTTTGTATTAAAATACCTTTAAAAGACGTGCAAATGATGTCTTTGTTAACAGACACATAAATGCAGCCGTGCATCTCATGTTAGTTAGTTAAGCCTATGAAAAACGTCATTTGCACCCAATGCAGGTCTTTAAAATATTCTTCTATATTTATTGTGTTGAATCGCTGGAGTGTTTTTATTTAAATGCCTTTAAAAGACGTGCAGTCATGTATAATTCTCAGTCGGACATCTCGGAGCTCATGTCTAACACACTGCTGAATGCAGCGCTCTCTGTATGAAAAAACAAAATGCTCACAAACAACTGCATTTAGCTGTTGATATTTTCTAATGGGTGGACTGAATTAAATCGCTGCAATATTGTAATTTTAAAGGCGTTCTAATTCGTGCAAATTATGTCGTTCGTCTCCATGTATACTCGTTGAAAGCAATCTGTACACGGTGAAGGAATTGCTTAGGGTTTTCAATAAATTCGCTCAAACAGCTGAATTCAGGTCTTGATGTGTTCTAATGGGTATTTACAATTAAATGGCTGGAATATTGTAATTTTAAAGGCATTATTTATATGCATTTTCCACCGAGTTCAAAGTGAAAGTAAGTCACAGCTCGGTAACATGGTCGTTAGTGAAACGTATTGAAAAGCTCATTTGCAGCTAATGTTGTTCTTTAAAATATTCTTGTATATTTATTGTGTTGGATCGCTGGAGTGTTTTTATGTAAATGCTTTTAAAAGACGTGCAGTCATAATTCTCAGTCGGGTAAGTTAGCTCCGATCCGTGAAAGCTCGTCTGTATAACACATTTGCTGAAGACAGTGCTTTAACTTTGAAATAAAACAGATCACAAAAGGCTGATTTGTTGATGTGTTCTAATGGGTATTTACAAATAAATCGCTGAAATATATTTATTTTAAAGGCGTTCTAATTCGTGCAATTTATGTTGTTTGTGAGCACATGTAGAGAGAGAGTAGCCTAGTGCTGACGGCTTGTATAAGCGCTGAAGGGTGCGAGCTTTTCTTTTACAAGAACTACTCACAAACCACTGAATTTAGCTGTTGATATGTTCTAATGGGTATTTAGAGTTAAATCGCTGTAATAATGACATTTTTAAGGCGATATTTATTTGTATTTCCACGGATTTCAGAGTGACTGTAAGTAAGAAGTTTGAGTCCCGCCTCTTCAGTCGAGAGGTATTACTGTTAGAGGGCGCATTTTTTCTCAGCCCATGTAATTCATTGGGAAATTTGTCATATTCAAAAATTAATAATAAATCAACTGTACATCTGATCAGTCCAAATAGATATAGCAACTCTTTCGGGACAAGGGCCCAGGTCTCTGCCAAGTTTGGGCCTTGTGGCTTCAAAGGCCTCGGAGGAGTAGCTGTCAGAAATTTCTGTAGGTCATAAGAATAATAATAATAATAATAAGTTTAAATAGCATAACAGTATGTTGGCTCTCCAAGCCAACATAATAACTAGAAGCTAAAGTTCGATGACAAACTTTAAATGTTGGCTTGGAGAGCCAAATTGGGCAGCCTTCGGGCAAAAGGGCCAGCCCAGAACACCATAGTGGATTAATATGTGTATTTTCGGTTAAATTGGCTTGCCATACTGGAATAAGCGAGCGCCTGCTTCAAAGCCGCGTCGCGTTGGCGTGCGGTGGAGCCGAAAAGCAGAAATAAGCAAGCATTTAAACTTTTTATTATATGACTGAACTATTATTGTGTTGAATCGCTGGAGTGTTTGTATTAAAATACCTTTAAAAGACGTGCAAATGATGTCTTTGTTAACAGACACATAAATGCAGCCGTGCATCTCATGTTAGTTAGTTAAGCCTATGAAAAACGTCATTTGCACCCAATGCAGGTCTTTAAAAATATTCTTCTATATTTATTGTGTTGAATCGCTGGAGTGTTTTTATTTAAATGCCTTTAAAAGACGTGCAGTCATGTATAATTCTCAGACGGACATCTCGGAGCTCATGTCTAAACACACTGCTGAACGCAGCGCTCTCTGAAAACAAAATGCTCACAAACAACTGCATTTAGCTGTTGATATTTTCTAATGGGTGGACTGAATTAAATCGCTGCAATATTGTAATTTTAAAGGCGTTCTAATTCGTGCAAATTATGTCGTTCGTCTCCATGTAAACTCGTTGAAAGCAATCTGTATGCGGTGAAGGAAATGCTTAGGTTTTCAATAAATTCGCTCAAACAGCTGAATTCCGGTCTTGACGTGTTCTAATGGGTATTTACAATTAAATGGCTGGAATATTGTAATTTTAAAGGCATTATTTATATGCATTTTCCACCAAATTCAAAGTGAAAGTAAGTCACAGCTCGGTAACATGTTCGTTAGTGAAACGTATTGAAAAGCTCATTTGCAGCTAATGTAGTTCTTTAAAATATTCTTGTATATTGATTGTGTTGGATCGCTGGAGTGTTTTTATTTAAATGCTTTTAAAAGACGTGCAGTCATGTTTAATTCTCAGTCGGGTAAGTTAGCTCCGAGCCTGAAAGCTCGTCTGTATAACACATTTGCTGAAGACAGTGCTTTAACTTTGAAATAAAACAGATCACAAAAGGCTGATTTGTTGATGTGTTCTAATGGGTATTTACAAATAAATCGCTGAAATATATTAATTTTAAAGGCGTTCTAATTCGTGCAAATTATGTTGTTTATGAGCACATACAGAGAGAGTACATGCTGACGGCTTGTATAAGCGCTGACGGGTGCGAGCTTTTCTTTTACAAGAAATACTCACAAACCACTGAATTTAGCTGTTGATATGTTCTAATGGGTATTTAGAGTTAAATCGCTGTAATAATGACTTTTTTAAGGCGATATTTATTTGTATTTCCACGGATTTCAGAGTGACTGTAAGTAAGAGGTTTGAGTCCCGCCTCTTCAGTCGAGAGGTATTACTGTTAGAGGGCGCATTTTTTCTCAGCCCATGTAATTCATTGGGAAATTTGTCATTTTCAAAAATTAATAATAAATCAACTGTACATCTGATCAGTCCAAATAGATATAGCAACTCTTTCGGGACAAGGGCCCAGGTCTCTGCCAAGTTTGGGCCTTGTGGCTTCAAAGGCCTCGGAGGAGTAGCTGTCAGAAATTTCTGTAGGTCATAAGAATAATAAAATATAATAATAATAATAAGTTTAAATAGCATAACAGTATGTTGGCTCTCCAAGCCAACATAATAATAATAATAATAAGTTTAAATAGCATAACAGTATGTTGGCTCTCCAAGCCAACATAACTAGAAGCTAAAGTTCGATGACAAACTTTAAATGTTGGCTTGGAGAAGCAAACCGGGCAGCCTTCGGGCAAAAGGGCCAGCCCAGAACACTTAGAGCTCTCTGATTGAATTGTTGCTAGTAAAAATGCTATTACGATAAGTAATGCTTAGTATATTTTAGGCTAAACAGCTTGCCATAGAGGATTTATGTGTATTTTAGGTTAAAACGGCTTGCCATACAACAAGTGTGCAGCGCGTGCTTGAAAGCGTTGCTGTGCGGTTGAGCCTAAATGCAGAAATAAGCAAGCATTTAAGCTGTGTAATATATTACTTTACTATTATTGTGTTTAATCGCTGGAGTGTTTGTATTTAAATACCTTCAAAAGACGTGCAAATTATGTCTTTGATGCAGATGAAGACTGAGCAGTGCATTCAATGTTAGTTAGTTAAGCCAGTGAAAAAAGTCATTTGCTCTCAATGTAGGTCTTTAAAATATTCTTCTATATTTATTGTGTGCAATCGCTGGAGTGTTTGTATTTAAATGCCTTTAAAAGACGTGCAGTCATGTATAATTGTCAGTCGGACATCTCGGAGCTCATGTCTTAACACACTGCTGAACACATCGCTCTCTGTATGAAAAAAAAAGCTCACAAACAACTGCATTTAGCTGTTGATATTTTCTAATGGGCGGACTGAATTAAATCGCTGCAATATTGTAATTTTAAAGGCGGTCAAATTCGTGCAAATTATGTCGTTCGTCTCCATGTATACTCGTTGAAGGCAACCTGTATGCGGTGAAGGAAATGCTTAGGGGTTTCAATAAATTCGCTCAAACAGCTGAATTCAGGTCTTGATGTGTTCTAATGGGTATTTACAATTAAATGGCTGGAATATTGTAATTTTAAAGGCGTTATTTATATGCATTTTCCACCGAAGTCAAAGTGAAAGTATAGGTCACAGCTCGGTAACATGTTCGTTAGTGAAACCTACTGAATAGCTCATTTGCAGGTAATGTTGTTCTTTAAAATATTCTTCTATATTTATTGTGTTGGATCGCTAGAGTGTTTTTATTTAAATGCTTTTAAAAGACGTGCAGTCATAATTCTCAGTCGAGTAAGTTAGCTCCGACCCGTGAAAGCTCGTCTGTATAACACATTTGCTGAAGACAGTGCTTTAACTTTGAAATAAAACAGATCACAAAAGGCTGATTAGTTGCCCTTACAAAAAAAACCTACAGGAATCCTGCAGGATTTTCATTTTTTCTGCAGGATACCTGCTGGTATCCTGTAGGAATTATAAAATTCTGCAGGACAAATTGACAATATGTGCAGGCAATTCCTGCAGGTTTTTAGAAACATGCAGGATGATCCAGCATACTTAAGGAATCCTGCAGGATTCCCAATTTTTTGCTGCAGGATACCTGCAGGAATAATGAAATCCTGCAGGACACATTGGCAATATGCAGCAAATTCCTACAGGTTTTAGAATGGACCCTTTAGTACAACAGAAAACCCAGCACACACAAGTGAAAAACCATGCAGGATTTTATAATTCCTGCAGGACTGCAGAAATAATCCAAAAAAGGAAAGTAGTTTCTTGCATGAGTTGTTATTTCCTGCAGTATTAAAAAAAAAAAAAAAGAAAAGAAAAAAAGAAAGAATGGCCTACCTAAATAACTACAGATTGTGAATTCTACAGGATATATAAAGAGTGGAGGGGGAAAAAAGCTTTGATAGCTGCTGTAATTGTATACTGTATTTTTATTTAGATGGAAGTACTGTACATTTCATGGAACTGTTTTTGATATAACAGGCATTCTCTGTTGGCAGCAATAAAAAAAAATGAGTCGTAACAAACAATCAATACAATGGACAAAAAAACAATAAATACATAAATAACAGTAAGAATAGATTATAGACAATTATAAAAAAACAATTACTCTATTAAAAATTATGTAGTTATGCAAACATCTAAGAAGTTTCAATGTTCAAGAGATATGAATCTGTACACTACACTTTTTTTCTATACATTCATTAAAATGTCAGTCCAGTTATCTATTTTTAATCCAACTCCCATCTGTTTGGCTGGATGCAAAAAAAACTATCTGCAAGACCTGGTAGGTCCTTGAGGTAGACACAGGTTGAATGCATGTCTGTGCATTTAATGAGTTCAACTGAGTCTATCCCTCTTTCTTTTAAAATGTTTGTTGCAGTTATGCCTGATTTTCTGTCTTTGCTGATGTTGTTATTTGTTGTTTTCATTACATCAATGAAGGCATGTCCCTCTCCTTGCCCACTACCTACATCTATAAATGATCGTATTAATGCTACAGACCCATGTCTGGTTTGAACTGCATGGTTGATTCTTTTAGTTAGAGATTTTGTTCCTTTTGCATGGATTCGCTTGCCATTAACCAGAGCCCTAGAATAAAAACTGAAAGCTTTATCTGCACTGAAACCTGACTCTTGAAGGAGATAAGATTCTCTTGGGGTTGGCTGTCGTACATGTGGGCATCCAAGAAACGTCACACTAGACCTACTGATACAATTTGTCACAGTCTTGCTGCCTCCCAACATTTTTTCAACAAAACTTTTGCTTTGCTGTGTTTGTTCATCCTTAAATACAGCAGCTATGAGTCGTGGAACATGCTGGTAGAGGTTAAACATGTTAACAATTTGTTCTGCAACAGCTTGTGTGCCATGAAAGAGTTTCTGTAAGTGTCCATTCTGAGTCTCATATAAGAATGCACTGTGACTCCATAAAGGACCCCAATTGTTTACAGATGCTGCTGCATGCACAAGTATGTGGACATTAAAAGACACATGGCACTTAGCATATAGAGACTCAAAACGGCCCACAAATGCTTTTAGAAGGGCATCAGCTGTGTCAATGTTTTGGGAAGAAATTGAATCTTGAAGGAGAATGTATGTGGCCTGTACTAGAAGCAGTAAATGGTCAAGATATTTCTGGGGCAAAATGCCAAACAGACAGGGAAGGCTGTAAAATAGGAGGAAGTGTCTGTATTCAGAAGCTTTCCAATATTTACGCAAAGAAATTGAACGGGGTGGTCTTGTTATACTTGCAGGTGGTTTAATGGCAAGCAACCTTCGTTCAATTTGCTCGATATCTCTCCCGATGTACCAAGGCTCTGTATGGTATTTTGAGTCAAACCATAAGGTAGTCAGTTGGCGACAAACACCCAGTAGTATGCCATGCATGTAATCATATGCAAACCCAGCAACCATGTTAAAAAATGTCAGCAACATTAGAGGAGATGGGCCTTTTACTCCATGTACACATGTTCCAGAATCAACAGCTTGCTGAGCATCTTTTGTGTGTTTTTCATGTGTCCTCAGCTCTGGCTCCACTGACTGCAAGGGATACACCCTTGTAAACCCATTACCCTTTTCTACAACCTCGCCCTTTTGATAGCACCAGTTACATCCATGCTCTCCATTAAACTGCTTGACATTCTGTACAGCACAACGAGCCACAGAGTCACAAATGCAAAGCAAACTGTAAACACGGACTACTGATTTTTCTCCTTTCCATTGACAAGACACCCCTTGGTTTTCAAGACTTTGCAGCTCATTAACAAATGATTGCAGAAATGAGTTCATTTCTGGCTTTCTAGGCCCAAACCACAACCCACCAAGAATGACATGCTTTGCCCTCAGATTAGGAGGGAGTTCATTGATCGTGACTTGAAGTGGCCAGATGTGAAAAGGGGAAGATTTGAAAATTGGAACTCCATCAACATTCCATGACACTGAAATATTTGTCAGTTTTGGGTCATTTAATGCACCAATCGATTTGTACATAGCGCCATCAAATATGTCTTCAAAGTTTTGTGAGTTGCACTTGGTCCTTGACCATTTGTAATCCAAAGACTGACAAAAATCTGCATCCTGAAATTTACCTCGCAATTGATCTGAAATAGATAACTTGATGAAGACAGAGCCAGATTTGATCAAGTTTTCAATGTCCCCTGGGGCACCATCACATGAAGCACAATGGATGGGGATTTCATTACCAAAGAAAAATTGGCAGAATGGGCAAATATACTGGACTTCAAAAGTGTCACAGTGAAATGATTTCATGAACTTGTACAAGCTATCTGGAACACCATTGGTTGAATCGGGACAGTGGAGATTGATAAGATCTAACAAGTCACTCAAAGCCACTTTGGATGTTGTATGTCTGAGGCTGTAGGCAAGTATGCACAGTAAGGATTCTTCACTGGTGATTTTGGCATTTGGGTATATTTTTTCCTTACTGGCACACATCTCCTCTCTTTCTTCTGTACTTCCCTCACAAACTGCACTGTGGTTTCTGAGCATCTAGAAAGTAGATATTGCACTAATTACATGCTGACACATAAAGAAAGTGTGCTTCAAAAGAAACATGAGACTAGATAATCTAGATAAATATTCTGTACTGTATTCTCACAGGAGTCTCTGGAAAGTTCTCATAAGCTGTGCTGAAAACATCACCCTCCTCATCAGCAGAAAAGCTTTCCTGTCAGGCACGGTGCATTTATTGCACATTTAAAAAAACAAAAAACATGTGAATACATGCACATATTGTATGCATAAAAATAGCATGGTTTTTAAAAAGACAGCAGTTAGCATAAAAATAAAATATTGTATGTTCATTCTCACATCAGCATCTGTAAAGTTCCCATCAGCATCACTGACAACCTCATTCTCATCATCAGAAGAAAAGTTTCCCTATGAGACATACAGGTATTTGAACCTCTAGTTTAATACATAAACATTTCACTTTTATATGTACTAGCTAAAAAAGAAACAAAGAATTGCCAAATTTATTCATCTGTGCATGACGGTAAAGAAGCACCATTTGGAGATTAAAAAAAACAACAACTGTATTCTCACATTAGCATCAGGAGAGTTCCTGATAGATTTGCTGAAATTGTCACCACTATCATCATTGCAAATGTTTCCCTGCAAGTATAACATAAAGGGGGATGTTAGACATAGCTTCTTGATATTCATGTAGGACATGAATTTGTAACTGAAAACGTCTTAGGCAAACGTCAAAAAATGAATTACTTCAACTATATCTGGAATAAGCCATGTCTTGTATGATCTTCTCTTTTTTGTACCTGAAGTAGAAGAGCGAGTTTATTTTATTTTATTAATATAAGTTGATGTAATTAAACAATAAGAAACAAATTGCCTAATTTAGAATTAATTGCAGATTATATATTCTGAATTCAGCAACCTATTGTTTTCTGTGTCCATCGTCTTTTTGTGGCAGCTGGAACTGGTGCCTCTTCATTTAAGTATGCTTTGTACTCCATTTGTATCCTTTAAAAAATAAACAATTGAGTGTTATTTTAAACATAATATATTTTCTGCAATAATATAGTTTGTGATCCACTGTAATATCAAAACATTTTATGAAAATAATGTTTATTTGACAACTGACTTGAGTAGGAACATTAAAACAAGCACCACTAAATAAATGTTTTGTCGTGGAAGACTGTTTAAAGGAATTTGTGTTTTACAGATTCAGTCTTTCACACATAAAAAGACGGTCTTTTTTGCCACCTACTGGCGTAACAGTGTAATTTATTATAAGCGCCGCTAAATGAATCTTTTTAGAGAAAAGATTCGATTCACTGGGATGACGTGCTTTTTGACGTACTCGATTCACCGATTTAAATACAGGTCCATCAACTGTCACCAACCGTCTTCTGAAGGTAAAGTACTACTTTTATAAAATTATTTTATTGTTAAAGTGCTCTAAATGACTGTTCTGTTGTAAATCATTAAACTGCTGTGTCTTTGTAACAATAAAACAACAATAACAATTGTAACAATAACTTTTTTTTCTTTTTTCGCTGTCGATGATACGCTATAACAAGGGCAGTTAACGCTACATAGGCCTACCGCTTATATAAAAATTGATTTTAAGAACATTTTTTTTGTATTTTTAACAAAGACATTGTTCTTTTTTGTATTTTTACTGCTTATAATTGATGCCAGTGTACTTTTTTGTTACCTCAGATATTAGCACCGGAGACTGCCCTGCAGCACATTGGCTGGTGTTTAAGGTAACACTGTTGTCATGGATACAGTAAACGTGAATGATGAATGAGACATCATTCATCATTCAATGAGATATAATAATATATAAATAACAGAGAGAGAGAGATAATAAAACTCCACAGTATGTATACACACACACACACACACACACACACACACACACACACACACACATATATATAATCTATCTATCTATCTTAGAAAATGACCAAAACATGGGTTCTTGTGGAATGGAGGGAGGAGCCACCCACATATGACATTGTCCCTAAAAAGGACATACTAAAAAAAACTTTTGAACCTGGGGATGTCGTGGATGTGGCCTATGAAGATGAAAGTTCACCAGCCACAATTATAGACATTGATGGTAAAAAAAAAGTACAGCAAACAACAAGATTCCGTCATGATATAAGATAAGTATTTCCTACTTGAGTATTTTTGTCCCTGTAGAGAACAAAGAAACCCTCAGGAGGAGGATGTTTAGGCTGGAGGGCAAAAGAAGAACACAGCAATGTGTGTCAAATTCAGAAAAAAGAGTGGCAAAGAAAAAGAAAATTTACACTCCAACTCAGTCGCCATCATCTGATGCAGAACCTCCAATAAAAAAACATCAAGTACTAGCTACCATGCTACTTTTCATTAAGTTTATTTTTTATTTTTTATCACAAGCAGTAATGACATTGAGGTACCAATATTGTGTTCATCTTTAGGTCATTCACAGAAAGAATATTATGTTGATGCAAGAGATAAACAGCATGGAAAGTCAAGCTGAAGAGTCAAGCCGGGAAACTCAGCTAGAGCAAGAAATTCTTCGATTACAGAAAGAAAATGAAAATCTACGTGCCTTGAATATATCTCTACAACAAAGTATTTGTTTTTTTATATCTTTATTTCTCTGTCTATCCATCTATATATCAATTTATCTGTCAGTGTAATTGCCTATTAGTAGGCTAATCATGATTATTTGAACTGAATTTAAATTTTTTTTTTTTTTCTAAGAAATTCTACCAATGCTTGAATCCATGGCCCCGAACATTACACTCAGAACAGATACTCCTAACAATCATCAAAAATCACAAGAGAATCCAAGCCACAAAAATCCCCCTGAAAAGGTGAATAATAATATATTTTGTTTTTCATATACAGTGGTGTGAAAAGCTGTGGGCCCCGTTTCTAATTTTTTTTATTTTTGCATGTTTCTCACACTTTAATGTTTCAGATCATCAAACAAATTTAAATATTAATCAAAGATAACACAAGTAAACACAAAATGCAGTTTTTAAATGAAGGTTTTTTTTATGAAGGGAAAACAATATCCAAACCCACATGGCCCTGTGTGAAAAAGTGTTTGCTCAGGAACAAATGAGAAAGAAAGTAATTGAGATCTCTCAGTCTGGAAAAGGTTAAGCCATTTCTAAAGCTTTGGGACTCCAGCGAACCAGAGTAAGAGCCATTATCCACAAATGGCGAAAACGTGGAACAGTGGTGAACCTTCTCAGGAGTGACCCGCCGGCCAAAATTACCCCAAGAGCGCAGTGACGATTCATCCAAGAGCTCACAAAAGACCCCACAACAACATCTAACGAACTGCAGGCCTTTACACCTGAGATGTTCAGCTGGGATTAGGACTTTGCTTTCTGCAGACCAGTCAAGTTGTTCCATGCTGACTGAATCAATAATTTCTATTTGTACCTTGACTTATACACCGATGCATTGTCATGTAGAATAGAAAGGGGTCATGTCCAAACTGTTGCTATAAAATTAAAAAGCACACAATTCTTTAGAATATCATTATATGCTTAAAAATTAAGATTTATACTCATAGAAATGACTAAAGTAGTCAAACCTGTTTGTTAGAAGGGGGTGTCCCAATACTTTTGACAATATAGTGTATAATATAGTATAATATAATATAGTGTTTAATTTTACTGTCCTTAACTCTTTTTTTGTTTGTTTTGTAGACACAGGGGCTAGGAATTAGTCCTACTGTCCTGGCAAGTTGTGGACGGGGTGGCACATCATGCTCTGCCATGGTTAAAGATCTGGCGGTAGCAGTGTTTGGACGAGAGATGTTGGCCACTCATGGGCTGTCTGGAAGGGCTGGTAATGCAAACAAAGACACTACAGCAAAACCAGCTCTTGACCAAGACAAAGTAATGCTCATCTTGGGTGAGTTAAATGTAATTTTTTTCTTTGCACAAATATTAGGGCTGCTCTTGTTACAGTTACAGTGCAAAATGTTAATCATTGATAAGTAAAATTGCATTTACAGACACAGTACAGAAGAAATTCCCAGAGGTTCCAATAAAGTTCATCAGGGCAGCACTCAGAGAAAAATTAAATGATGAACACAAGTTGCGAGTAAGGTAATAATTAGTTACACAGACAAACACACACACACACACACACACACATTTTGTTCATGTTTTATGGGCACATTCCATATACACAAAGGTTTTATACTGTACAGACTACAAGCTTGTTTCCTCATTGGAACCAAAAAATGTCCCCACAAGATAGAAATGTGCAGGTATTATTTTACTTGTGCATTAATGCATTTTTTTATGTCTTGCAGGAAAATGGAGTAGATGCCACCTTCTGGCTTCAGCAGATGGCTGTGAATTTGACTACGTTTCTCTTTTTTCTTTGAAAGTTTCAATAAATTAAACAATTTGTGAAAATACATTGTTTCATTGTGAAGTTATTTCTCCTGCATGTATCCTGCAGAAGACAATTTGCAGTTCTCCTATATTTCTGCATATCTATCCTGCACAATAATCCTGCAGGAACTGTATGTTTTAAACATACCTGTAGGAATGTAATTCCTGGAGGACATAATTCCTGCAGATAATTGTTTCCTTCATAGAATTCCTGCAGGTATTCCTACAGGAAAATGAGCTAAAAATCCTGTAGGAAATCTGCATAATATTCCTGCAGGATTCCTGCAGGTTTTTTTTGTAAGGGTGATGTGTTCTAATGGGTATTTACAAATAAATCGCTGAAATATATTAATTTTAAAGGCGTTCTAATTCGTGCAAATTATGTTGTTTATGAGCACATACAGAGAGAGTGCATGCTGACGGCTTGTATAAGAGCTGAAGGGTGCGAGCTTTTCTTTTACAAGAACTACTCACAAACCACTGAATTTAGCTGTTGATATGTTCTAATGGGTATTTAGAGTTAAATCGCTGTAATATTTAAATTTTTAAGGCGGTATTTATTTGTATTTCCACCGTTTTCAGAGTGACTGTAAGTAAGAGGTTTGAATCCCGCCTCTTCAGTCGAGAGGTATTACTGTTAGAGGGCGCATTTTTTCTCAGCCCATGTAATTCATTGGGAAATTTGTCATATTCAAAAATTAATAATAAATCAACTGTACATCTGATCAGTCCAAATAGATATAGCAACTCTTTCGGGACAAGGGCCCAGGTCTCTGCCAAGTTTGGGCCTTGTGGCTTCAAAGGCCTCGGAGGAGTAGCTGTCAGAAATTTCTTTAGGTCATAAGAATAATAATAACTAGAAGCTAAAGTTCGATGACAAACTTTAAATGTTGGCTTGGAGAAGCAAACCGGGCAGCCTTCGGGCAAAAGGGCCAGCCCAGAACACTTAGAGCTCTCTGATTGAATTGTTGCTAGTAAAAATGCTATCACGAAAAGTAATACTTAGTATATTTTAGGCTAAAACAGTTTGCCATAGAGGATTTATGTGTATTTTAGGTTAAAACGCCTTGCCATACATCAAGTGTGCAGCGGGTGCTTGAAAGCCACAACGCGTTGCTGTGCGGTTGAGCCTAAAAGCAGAAATAAGCAAGCATTTAAGCTGTGTAATATATTACTCTACTATTATTGTGTTTAATCGCTGGAGTGTTTGTATTTAAATTCATTTAAAAGACGTGCAAATGATGTCTTTGATGCAGACGAAGACTGAGCAGTGCATTCAATGTTAGTTAGTTAAGCCTGTGAAAAAAGTCATTTGCACTCAATGTAGGTCTTTAAAATATTCTTCTATATTTATTGTGTGGAATCGCTGGAGTGTTTGTATTAAAATACCTTTAAAAGACGTGCAAATGATGTCTTTGTTAACAGACACATAAATGCAGCCGTGCATCTCCTGTTAGTTAGTTAAGCCTATGAAAAAAGTCATTTGCACCCAATGCAGGTCTTTAAAATATTCTTCTATATTTATTGTGTGCAATCGCTGGAGTGTTTGTATTTACATGCCTTTAAAAGACGTTCAGTCATGTATAATTCTCAGACGGACATCTCGGAGCTCATGTCTACACTGCTGAACACAGCGCTCTCTGTATGAAAAAAAAACAAACTCACAAACAACTGCATTTAGCTGTTGATATTTTCTAATGGGTGGAATGAATTAAATCGCTGCAATATTGTAATTTTAAAGGCGTTCTAATTCGTGCAAATTATGTCGTTCGTCTCCATGTATACTCGTTGAAAGCAATCTGTACGCGGTGAAGGAAATGCTTAGGGTTTTGAATAAATTCGCTCAAACAGCTGAATTCAGGTCTTGATGTGTTCTAATGGGTATTTAAAATTAAATGGCTGGAATATTGTAATTTTAAAGGCGTTATTTATATGCATTTTCCACCGAAGTCAAAGTGAAAGTGTGGGTCACAGCTTGGTAACATGTTCGTTAGTGAAACCTATTGAATAGCTCATTTGCAGCTAATGTAGTTCTTTAAAATATTATTTTATATTTATTGTGTTGGATCGCTGGAGTGTTTTTATTTAAATGCTTTTAAAAGACGTGCAGTCTAATTCTCAGTCGGGTAACGTTAAAGCACTGTCTTCAGCAAATGTGTGTTATACAGACGAGCTTCACGGCTCGGAGCTAAGTTAACTTTGAAATAAAACAGATCACAAAAGGCTGATTTGTTGATGTGTTCTAATGGGTATTTACAAATAAATCGCTGAAATATATTAATTTTAAAGGCGTTCTAATTCGTGCAAATTATTTTGTTTATGAGCACATACAGAGAGAGTTTGTGCTGACGGCTTGTATACTCGCTGAAGGGTGCAAGCTTTCCTTTTACAAGAACTGCTCTCAAACCACTGAATTTAGCTGTTGATGTGTTCTAATGGGTATTTAGAGTTAAATCGCTGTAATATTTAAATTTTAAAAAGCGGTATTTATTTGTATTTCCACCGATTTCAGAGTGACTGTAAGCAAGAGGTTTGAGTCCCGCCTCTTCAGTGGAGAGGTATTGCGCCTTTAGATGGCGCATTTTTTCTCAGCCCATTGAAATCCCATAGAAATTTTTCATGTAAAAAAATTAATATTAAATCAACTGTAAGTCTGATCATTCCAAAAAGATATAGCAACACTTTCGTGACCAGGGCCCAGGGCTCCGCCGAGTTTGGGGCTTGTAGCCTTAAAGCTCTAGGAGGAGTAGCGTATAGAATTTTAGTCTCAGAAGAAGTTTAATAATAATAATAAGTTTAAATAGCATAACAATATGTTGGCTTCTCCAAGCCAACATAATAATAATAAGTTTAAATAGCATAACAATATGTTGGCTTCTCCAAGCCAACATAATAATAAGTTTAAATAGCATAACAATATGTTGGCTTCTCCAAGCCAACATAACTAGATATGTACATTTCCTGAAGAAAATGTGAGTGGTGCTTGCAGTGGCAAAACTCGGCCCTCGGTTGCTAGGGTGTTGATATGCAGTTGCTATGGCACCCATGATGGTTGCTAGGGCCGTTGCTAGGGTACCCGGGGTGGTTGCTAGGGTGTTGCTATGCAGTTGTTAGGGTACCCAGGGTGGTTGCTAGGGTGTTGCTATGCAGTTGCTAGGGTACCCGGGGTGGTTGCTAGGGCCGTTGCTAGGGTACCCAGGGTGGTTGCTAAGGTGTTGCTATGTGGTTGCTAGGGTACCCGGAGTGGTTGCTAGGGTGTTGCTATGCGGTTGCTAGAGTATCCGGGGTGGTTGCTAGGGCCGTTGCTAGGGTACCCGGGGTGGTTGCTAGGGTGTTGCTATGTGGTTGCTATGGTACCAGGGGTGGTTGCTGGGGCCGTTGCTATGGTACCCATGGTGGTTGCTAGGGTGTTGCTATGCGGTTGCTAGGGTACTTGGGTGGTTGCTAGGGCCGTTGCTAAGGTAACCGGGCTAGTTGCTATGGCGTTGGTATGCAGTTGCTACTTGTCAAAGATCATTACTATGGAGTGTTATAGAGGTCTTTGCCTGATTAGCCCTTAACTAATTGCTATTAGCATGAAGCTATTGAATGCTAGCATGTGTAGCATGTTGAGAGTTTGCTAGCATGAGTCAAAAGTAGCAACTCCCATGTCTATGCGACATTCCGATACAAAAATATAGGTCTTGCTAATTGGTTGCTAGGGTACTCTGTTTGGTTGCTAGGGAGTGGCCAATGACGACACTGTAAAGTGTAGTTGCCAGTATGAGTGATATAAACCAACCCCCATGTCTCTGTGACATTCAGGTCAGAAGATATGCCTGTGTGGCTTTAGGTTGCTAGGGTACTCTGTTTGGTTGCTAGGGAGTGGCCAATAACGACAATGTAAAGTGTAGTTGCCAGTATGAGTGATTTAAACCAACCCCCATGTCTCTGTGACATTCAGGTGTGAAGATATGCCTGTGTGGCTTTGGGTTGCTAGGGTACTCTGTTTGGTTGCTAGGGAGTGGCCAATGACGACACTGTAAAGTGTAGTTGCCAGTATGAGTGATATAAACCAACCCCCATGTCTCTGTGACATTCAGGTCCGAAGATATGCCTGTGTGGCTTTGGGTTGCTAGGGTACTCTGTTTGGTTGCTAGGGAGTGGCCAATGACGACACTGTAAAATGTAGTTGCCAGTATGAGTGATTTAAACCAACCCCCATGTCTCTGTGACATTCAGGTCCTAAGATATGCCTGTGTGGCTTTGGGTTGCTAGGGTACTCTGTTTGGTTGCTAGGGAGTGTCAATGTTGATTGGTGATTGGGCGTTTGCTGCCCCGACTCAAAGGAGTCCGCCCCCTTGTCTCTATGGCACTCTGATCCAGAGATATGCATCTGGGCCCTTATAATGGAAGTCTATGGGATCAGTTGCTAGGGTTCCCTAAATGGTTGCTAGGGCGTGGCTTTACATCTTCATGATGATCCGTAGAGTCTGATTGGCCATTTGAGTAAAATGGGCCCACCTCCATGTCTCTAGGCCAATGTGATGCTGAGTTATGCCCAATGCAAAATCCCTATGTAAATTAACATGGGTTTTCATGGGACGTCCCTTCACCATTATAAGTCAATGGGGGAAATTTGGAGAGCTCTTGCACCCCAGGGGTAGAACTTTTACCCCATTGCGAGGAGTCTTCTCGCACAGCTTGATAGCCTCTTCAGATGTTGCGAATCAGGTGTTTCTACGAAATTCACTCTTGGCGCTACGTCCCGTCAAAGTTGGCCGCAATGCATTGTCTATGGGATTTTGGGGGCGAATAAAAATGGGCTGTGACATCATCGTACCCCCAATGGTCTTAAAAAGTTCTCAGAATTTTTTGCTCAATGGGCCGCACAATTTGACGCCAGTTTCGAGGGTCTACGACAAAAACTGCGGGAAGTAATTTTTTTGCATAAAGGGGGCGTTTGCGCCCCAGGGGTACAACTTTTACCCCATTGCGAGGTGTCTTCTCGTACAGCTTACCAGCCTCCCCAAATGTGGCGAATCGCGTTTTTCTACAAAATTCTTGCTCGGTGCTACGTCCCGTCAAAGTTGGCCGTAATGCATTGTCGTTGTAAATTTTGGTGTGGTTCTTTGCCCCGTGTGACATCATCGTACCCCCGATCGCTTATAAAAGTCATAGCACACCGAATCTATATAGGCCGCACGATTTGACGCCTGTTTCGAGGGTCTACGACAAAAACTGCGGGACTAGTTACGCGCCGAAATGTGTACGGAAGAAGTGGAATAATTATAATAATAAGTATGTCGAATAGTAATAGTGATGCTTTGCCTATGGCAAGCACCACTAACTAGATAAAAAGTTTGTTAGCAAACTTTAAGTTGGCTTGAGAAAGCCTAGCCAGTAAGTTTTAAGTAGTTTTAAAAGCTTTTAGTTTAAAGAAAGTTTAAAGGTTTTCAGTTTGAAATAGTTTTAGTTTGATTAATAAAGTTTGAAGATAGATAGGCTAGATAGATATAAATAGTTTGAAAATAGATAGATTTATAGATATAAATAGTTAGAAGATATAAATAGTTTGAATGTGAATAGATGCTAAGGTGTTGCTATGCGGTTGCTAAGGTACCCAGGGTGGTTGCTAAGGTGTTGCTATGCGGTTGCTAGCATTATTTAAGCAAGACTAGCAAGTTGTTAACATGATTTTTAGCATGACTAGCAAGTCGCTAGCATGATTTTAGCATGACTAGCAAGTCGCTAGCATGATTTTAGCACCACTAGCAAGTCGCTAGCATGATTTTAGCACCACTAGCAAGTCGCTAGCATGATTTTAGCATAAATTTAGCATGACTAGCAAGCCGCTAGCATGATTTTACCATGATTAACAAGTCGCTAGCATGATTTTAGCATGACTAGCAAGTCGCTAGCATGATTTTAGCATGTCTAGCAAGTCGCTAGCATGATTTTAGCACGACTAGCAAGTCGCTAGCATGATTTTAGCACGACTAGCAAGTCGCTAGCATGATTTTAGCATTATTTTAGCATGACTACCAAAGTCGCTAGCATGATTCTAGCATGACTAGCATGTCGCTAGCATGATTTTAGCATGACTAGTAAGTCGCTAGCATGATTTTAGCAAGACTAGCAAGTCGCTAGCATGATTCTAGCATGACTAGCAAGTCGCTAGCATGATTCTAGCATGACTAGCATGTCGCTAGCATGATTTTAGCATGACTAGTAAGTCGCTAGCATGATTTTAGCAAGACTAGCAAGTCGCTAGCATGATTTTAGGAAGACTAGCAAGTCGCTAGCATGATTTTAAACATGACTAGCAAGTCGCTAGCATGATTTTAGCATGACTAGCAAGTCGCTAGCATGATTTTAGCATGACCAGCAAGTCGCTAGCATTTTTTTATCATTATTTTAGCATGACTAGCAAGTCGCTAGCATGATTTTATCATTATTTTAGCATGACTAGCAAGTCGCTACCATGATTTTAACATGACTAGCAAGTCGCTAGCATGATTTTAGCATGACTAGCAAGTCGCTAGCATGATTTTAGCATTATTTTAGCATGACTAGCAAGTCGCTAGCATGATTCTAGCATTACTAGCAAGTCGCTAGCATGATTTTAGCATGACTAGCAAGTCGCTAGCATGATTTTAGCAAGACTAGCAAGTCGCTAGCATGATTTTAAACATGACTAGCAAGTCGCTAGCATGATTTTAGCATGACTAGCAAGTCGCTAGCATGATTTTATCATTATTTTAGCATGACTAGCAAGTCGCTAGCATGATTTTAGCATTATTTTAGCATGACTAGCAAGTCGCTAGCATGATTTTAGCACGACTAGCAAGTCGCTAGCATGATTTTAGCATTTTTTTAGCATGACTAGCAAGTCGCTAGCATTATTTTAGCATGACTAGCAAGTCGCTAGCATGATTTTAGCATGACTAGCAAGTCGCTAGCATGATTTTATCATTATTTTAGCATGACTAGCAAGTCGCTAGCATGATTTTAGCATTATTTTAGCATGACTAGCAAGTCGCTAGCATGATTTTAGCACGACTAGCAAGTCGCTAGCATGATTTTAGCATTTTTTTAGCATGACTAGCAAGTCGCTAGCATTATTTTAGCATGACTAGCAAGTCGCTAGCATGATTTTAGCATGACTAGCAAGTCGCTAGCATGATTTTAGCATTACTAGCAAGTCGCTAGCATTATTTTAGCACGACTAGCAAGTCGCTAGCCTTATTTTAGCATGACTAGCAAGTTGCTAGCATGATTTTAGCATTATTTTAACATGACTAGCAAGTCGCTAGCATTATCTTAGCATGACTAGCAAGTCGCTAGCATGATTTTAGCAAAACTAGCAAGTCGCTAGCATAATTTTAGCAAGACTAGCAAGTCGCTAGCATTATTTAAGCAAGACTAGCAAGTCGCTAACATGATTTTTAGCATGACTAGCAAGTCGATAGCATGATTTTACCATGACTAACAAGTCGCTAGCATGATTTTAGCATGACTAGCAAGTCGCTAGCATGATTTTAGCATGACTAGCAAGTCGCTAGCATGATTTTAGCACGACTAGCAAGTCGCTAGCATGATTTTAGCATGATTTTAGCATGACTAGCAAGTCGCTAGCATGATTTTAGCAAGACTAGCAAGTCGCTAGCATGATTTTAAACATGACTAGCAAGTCGCTAGCCTGATTTTAGCATGACTAGTAAGTCGCTAGCATGATTTTAGCAAGACTAGCAAGTCGCTAGCATTATTTAAGCAAGACTAGCAAGTCGCTAGCATTATTTAAGCAAGACTAGCAAGTCGCTAGCCTGATTTTAGCATGACTAGCAAGTCGCTAGCATTATCTTAGCATGACTAGCAAGTCGCTAGCATGATTTTAGCAAAACTAGCAAGTCGCTAGCATAATTTTAGCAAGACTAGCAAGTCGCTAGCATTATTTAAGCAAGACTAGCAAGTCGCTAACATGATTTTTAGCATGACTAGCAAGTCGATAGCATGATTTTACCATGACTAACAAGTCGCTAGCATGATTTTAGCATGACTAGCAAGTCGCTAGCATGATTTTAGCATGACTAGCAAGTCGCTAGCATGATTTTAGCACGACTAGCAAGTCGCTAGCATGATTTTAGCATGATTTTAGCATGACTAGCAAGTCGCTAGCATGATTTTAGCAAGACTAGCAAGTCGCTAGCATGATTTTAAACATGACTAGCAAGTCGCTAGCCTGATTTTAGCATGACTAGCAAGTCGCTAGCATGATTTTAGCAAGACTAGCAAGTCGCTAGCATGATTTTAAACATGACTAGCATGTCGCTAGCATGATTTTAGCATGACTAGTAAGTCGCTAGCATGATTCTAGCATGACTAGCAAGTCGCTAGCATGATTCTAGCATGACTAGCATGTCGCTAGCATGATTTTAGCATGACTAGTAAGTCGCTAGCATGATTTTAGCAAGACTAGCAAGTCGCTAGCATGATTTTAGGAAGACTAGCAAGTCGCTAGCATGATTTTAAACATGACTAGCAAGTCGCTAGCATGATTTTAGCATGACTAGCAAGTCGCTAGCATGATTTTAGCATGACCAGCAAGTCGCTAGCATTTTTTTATCATTATTTTAGCATGACTAGCAAGTCGCTAGCATGATTTTATCATTATTTTAGCATGACTAGCAAGTCGCTACCATGATTTTAACATGACTAGCAAGTCGCTACCATGATTTTAGCATGACTAGCAAGTCGCTAGCATGATTTTAGCATTATTTTAGCATGACTAGCAAGTCGCTAGCATGATTCTAGCATTACTAGCAAGTCGCTAGCATGATTTTAGCATGACTAGCAAGTCGCTAG